>NC_064282.1:98101044-98284862 GCF_019186545.1 Solanum stenotomum
GGGGGGGGGGGGGGGGGGCTGGTTTGAGGGTAGGGACAAAATAAATTGATTTTTTCAACAATTTTTTTTTTAAATTGGAAGTTGGAAGAGAGTTATGGAAAATGTTTTCCTTAAGTTTTGAAGGAAAGTCATTTTCCTTAAATTTGAGGAAAATGAGTTGATTTGGAAAACATTTTCCAAAACATTTAACCCAACCAAACATGAGAAAATTAGAAAACATTTTTCGGAAAATGTTTTCCTTCATACCAAACACACCCTAAGTCTATATATAGTTAATGATTCTAATAAATTATTCATTTGATTATTTCTTCACATGTAGTTGAAGTAGTATTCAAGTAATGCCCTTTGATTTCATCTGTTTCAATTTGTATTTTTTAATTGCTTTAGATAAATATACGAAATGATTTCTTCAATATATGAAAGATTATATTTAAATTCAACATTTTCAACGTGAAACATAAATATATATTTGTGTGAGAATTCATCAAAATTTCAACAAATATCATATTTGAACTCATAACTTTTAAAAGTGCAGTGAATTCAGTGTTGAAAATATTAAAGATCAAACCAGTAAATATGAATTTTGAACCTTGTATGTTTGTCAAGAAATATACCGAATATATATATATATAGATAATAAACTTCAAAACTCATAAATTATAACTCTAGATCTATAAACTTCAATATCGTAGATCCGCCTATGACATGTCATGAACTTATCCTTATTTTAATCATGTAAGAGTTAGTTTCCAAATGAGTAATGTACAAGTCTTGTAGTTGATAGTACTTTTCCCAAATAAATGTATTATTTCCATTAAAAATGAAGTAGCATGTGTGTACTAGAGGAAGTGACACTACAAGAAATAATTCAATTTTCAACGATCTGTCTGTCAGAAACTAAATTCATCAAAAAATTGAAATTTATAATGGAAAAGTTGTTAGAAACATATTCGACGAATGATTTTTCCAAGATTTTTTTTCATAAATATTATTTTTTTGACGAATTTAATCAAAATATATTCATCAAAAATTGACTGATTTGTAGTAATGTAATGATATTGTTCACTTCTTCTTTGTTTTTGAGTGGCAAATTTGACAATTCTCACTTAATTATTCAAATTTGTCAATTGTATAGACACACGCATTTTGACTTTTTCAATAAAAATAAAGATAAAAAATTTAATGAAAATCGGCAAATTTCTTAAATACTTCTACTATTTCTTTGATAGTGATTCTTAATAATTATATGTATACTGTTATTCAATCAATTCATAATTAGGTGAGACAAGTAAATTTGGAGTAAACATAAAGTCCAAATATATAAATTGACATTATTGTAAAAATTCAAAATCATATTTGTTTTTTATCAATATCTAAGTTAAACTTGTTCACTTCAAAGTCATATAAAGTTAAAGTAGAAATGGTTGAATAGCATTTTCAGTCCCTCAATTATTAATAAATTTTATTTTATTATCTATGATATTTGATGAAGCATATTAAATCTGTAATTAATTAAACTATGCAATTTTAATTCTATTGCTTGTGAATATTCACAAATTTATTAGAATTTGATACTATTTTGGTAACAATATTGTAATCTTTTTTTAGAGGGTATTAATCGTTTTCAAGTAGTGTTTGATCGATTATATATTTATGGGAAACGGGTCTGAAAAATACTCCAACTTTGGCCAAAATTGTTATTACGAAACCAAACTTAATGGAGGACCTTTTACCCCCCTGTACTATTTAAAAGTGTATTTTAAAGGTATATATGTCCCCACGTGAACACGTTACTATTTATAATTATACAATATTTATGATGTCCATGTAGGCACATATATATCTTTAAAATACACTATTAAATAGTACAGGTTGGTAAAAGGTTCTTTCGATATCGTAACAACAATTTCGGCCAAAGTTCGAATATATTTCAGACTTTTTTCCCTGTATTAATTAATATTTAATTGACTGGTCTGAGGTTATCAACAAAAAATAGAGGAATATTACTGCAGCATCACATGCATGCAAATAAACATTGCAGATCTAAAAGGAATATTAAGAGAAATTTGCAAGGTAGTAGACTGGCTCGTAGACAAGCAAAGATAGTACATCGAGTTTTATGGTGTTATTTCACTATCTTTATATTTGATTCGTTAAATTATTAGCTTTGATATCACCTGTTGAGCTAAGATAATTTAAAAATATTCTTTATATTATGTGACATTATTCGAGTTTTTTTTCTTTCATAACCACACTTTTTTTTTCCAGAAGGCCTCACACACCAATATCCTTACACTTTACATATAACTTATTTTTCTGTAGATTTTACATAAATCCCATAGTGTTAATTAGAATTAATTATATTCTATCCCTATTCTTTTTCAAATTACAAAATCCCTTAAATTTGACGGAATTCGGATACATCCTGATACATCACGTCCCGGTTTCGGATACATCCTTCAACGTCCTGATACATCATGTTTGATCTGACAATGTAACTTGTTTCGTTCCTTTGAGCCAAATATAAGCCTGACAAGTGGGTCGACCCGGGGATTGCGGATCCCACTGTCGGGCCGGGCCTCGTGTTTACTAGCACTATATTCCAGATGTACATTTGATTTATTTGTTCAAATAAAAGACACAACTTTCATGTAAAAAAAAAGTAGTTGGCATTTTCTTAAATATAGTTCTTAGTACGTGTTTCTTTGATTGTGATTTCATGATGTACATTCTTTAACCAATTCATTAATTATTAGGTTAGAAAAAAAAATAAACATTATTAAAAACGTGAATTTTCGAGAGACGTTCTCATCGAAATGCCATTAGAAATATGGAATTTCCAATAGAAAATTGCCGACAAGTCAATTTTTAATGGATTTTGTCGAAATATTCCATCGTAAATTTGAGTTTTTTCTTTAGTAGTTTTGGAGTCAATCATAAGTCCATAAATATTACTTAATTTGATCTATGGTAAAATCAAAAGGAATTTAACTTGCTTAATCATGATGATATTGTATAATCAAGCTATAAATTTGACTTGTTTACTTTTAAGTCAAATATTGATCATATAATTTTTTTTTCCTCTTCAAACAATTTGGGTTCAAGTTATAATATTCACTGTCAATGTAAAATAAATAAATTATACTATTACATTGCTTAAAAGATATTATAGCTAAGCCTTCTTAAAATTTGTAATTTTGAAAATAAAGTAGTTTATCTGCAATAACAGATAAATATATATGTTTGATGATGTAAAAATTCCTTAGATTGACTACATATATATAACTTTATGAACTTTACTATTTTATGTGACATAATTTAATTTATATTATATGTACATTCTTTCTCCAATCATAAATAAGTCCAACATTTTGACTATTATGGTAATGATTATAATTATCATCAATCAAGCCACGCTTATGAGTCGCCGGTTCATTTTTCAACACTCTTTTTCACTAAATTACGATTTTGTGTTCTAGTTTACTATATGCCTATAGTATGAAAATTTACTTGCCTCATGTTACTTGTGCTAATTTAACCTTATAAGGTTGTCCTTCATTGTTGATTAGAACAAAATTTTACGTGTCCGTGTTACTCATGTTAGAGTCTTGGCTAAATTTTATTTTTAATGTATCCATGGATTATTTTTTTTCAAAAAAACATATCCCTCTAAATCAAATCAAGAATTTATTCCAATCTCTATTATTTTACATAATTAATGAAATCTTTTCATAACTTCACAAGTGTTTGCACTATAGTCTATACAATCCCAAGTTGGTGCCAATTAAATTCTTTAATTAGACTAGTCTTCTATATATGGCCCAATTTTATAGATTTTAATTAAATGCAAAAATTGAAATTTCATAACTAACTTGACAAAAATAAAATAAAATAATCTAATCAATAATTTTCTTCACTCATTTTCTAGAATAGTCATATAGGCGGCTAATATTTGCCTTTGTCTCCCTATTTTTTTTTTTATATATATAATTATTACATTGATAATGATATTACTATATGTCTATGTTTATAAATAGCAACCAAAATGAATATCTAAAATATAACAACTTAATTTCTTGAGTATTCTTGAAAGAAAAAGAAAAAAAAAAAGTTGTCATCACTCATCAATAATGTCTTTTTTGAGATTTATTGTTCCAATTTTCTTCTTGATTTCAATTTTCGTAGCATCGAATGCTCAATTAAGTGCTACATTTTATGCTACTACTTGCCCTAATGTTACTGAAATTGTACGTGGTGTCATGGAACAAACTCAACGTACCGATGTTCGTGCTGGTGCCAAAATTATTCGCCTTCATTTTCACGATTGCTTCGTTAATGTACGTGATTTTTTTATGCATGTTTATGTGTGTCAATTTATTATTGTAAGTTAGTATACACTATATATAGTACATAGTGTAGTTTAACGTTTGCATAAAAATAGTAGATTGGTCACCCTTTTATTTTTTAATTAAAGATTTAAGTTATATACACTATATATAGTTACACTATCCATATAAGTTTCCTAAGTTATATATGGTTATTACTCTATTTTCTAGATTATCATATTAAGCGTGATATGTAGAGTTACTTATTATTATATCATGCAAGTCTAACCTGATAACGACAAAAAAAAAATTTACCTTATCGGTGTACAATTTTTATATTTTCTTTTTATGAATATTTGTATAATCAGGTCATTTATGACGATATATCAATTCATAATAACTTGATAAAAATAATAATTAATATATTATCATAGGTTAAACTACACTGATAATATTTATTTTATTTTTTACAGGGTTGTGATGGATCTATTTTGCTAGATAATGCAACTGGGATTATAAGTGAAAAAGATGCAGCTGCAAATGTTGGTGCTGGAGGATTTGAAATTGTGGATGATATTAAAACTGCATTGGAAAATGTGTGCCCCGGTGTTGTTTCTTGTGCTGATATTTTAGCTCTTGCATCTGAAATTGGAGTTGCCTTGGTAAGTCCACAAATCTAAAAAAAAATATATTATCTGGTGTTCGGTATTCATTTTAATAGTTTGATTAACTTGAATTTGAAGAGTTCGCACATTTAAATCCTAATCTATTCAGAATTTAATAAGCAAAGAAAAATCATGGTCAAGAATCAATAAATTCATAATTCTGGATCTGCCTCTGCCTCTGTGTAAAACCATTAAAGTGGATATAGTGCTACAATAACAACTACAACATATTCAGTATGATTCCAGAAGTGGTCTGGAGAGACTGATAGAGTGAACACGAATCTCATCCCCTACCTTGTGAGGTCGAGATGTTGTTTACGATGAAAGCGCTAAACAATCTCCACTAAAAATTCTTTTCATTTCAGAGTTGAAACTCGAAATATATCTGATTAAGGGAGGAGAAATCTTATTCAACCTACCACAATCATTAACAGAAACATAACCAGAATACGAATTATAGATTTGACCGAACTCATTAACTTTAGTTCAAACCTATATTTGTGTAATTAGTTTAAATTTCTATATTTTTCAGGTTGGAGGTCCAACATGGCAAGTTCTTTTAGGGAGAAGAGATAGCTTAACAGCAAATAGAACTGGAGTTGATAGTGATATCCCAAGCCCAGTTGAAAGCCTTGATGTTATGAGACCACAATTCACCAACAAGGGAATGGATATAACTGATCTTGTTGCTCTATCAGGTAATTGATCGGTTCGATTAATTTAAATTCACATATTTTTTAAAAAATATTATCATGTATAAAGACTTTTAGCATTTTCTCATAAAAAAAGATTATAATTATTTAAGGATTTAATCTCGAGGTCTTTGATTATGAGACATGAAATTTTTTACTATTCCACCGCACCCCTTCTCTGTAGGTGCGCTTTTCGCCAAAGAGAATTACATGGGTAAAATTCACAAATGGTCATTTTTCAATCATGTAATTAAGAAATAGTCATTGTCAATATCATGAAGTTTCACTTATGAAAAAATATGAAATTTCACTGGTTAATTATTTTTCAAAGACGGAGTCGAAAAGTACGTTCCAGATTTAGAACTTGAGACCTTTGAATAAGAGCGAAATCATTTTTTATCATTCCACCATAAATCGTTGGTAATAGAATTTCATGTATTACATGTTGATAATATATAGGTTGACAGACTGTATAAAATTAGTCAATTTAATTCAGATGACTATTACTTTGACTTCTAGATTGTCAAAGGAATTCAATTGACATTGACAGTGTAAAGAATCTTTATACTATCAACTATATCATTATTTTTAAGTTATCTGTTATAATGTTAGTTAACATCTTTCAGATGATCTGATCGTATAAATATTATTATTTTTTAGGTGCACATACATTTGGAAGAGCAAGATGTAGGACATTTCAACAAAGACTTTTCAACTTTAATGGAAGTGGTAGCCCTGATCCAACAATAAACTCAACTTATTTACCAACACTACAAGGAACTTGTCCACAAGGAAACGATGGGAATACTTTTGAAAATCTTGATAAAACAACTCCAGATAATTTTGATAATGACTATTACATAAATCTTCAAAATCAAGAAGGTCTACTTCAAACAGATCAAGAATTATTTTCGACATCGGGATCCGATACAATTGAGATAGTGAATCGTTACGCAAGTAGTCAGACTCAATTTTTCGATGATTTTGCTAGCTCGATGATTAAATTGGGAAATATCGGTGCGTTAACGGGTACTAATGGAGAGATTAGGACTGATTGTAAGAGGGTTAATTAGTTAATTAGGAGTGGTTTATAAGTTATAATATATGCGTGATAAATTGTGTTTGTGTTTATGTACCAAAAGAGAGATACTATAATGTCTTGATCAAGTGTAATTTTGCTTTTGTTTAAATGTAATATGTGCTAAAATAGCAATCCTAAATAAATAAGAATGGTATGCTAAAAAGCAATACCAAGTTTTATCATTTACTTCAATCTGTTTTAATTCATTTGTCTTACTGTTCATTTAAGGTTTTTTTAAAAAAGAATGTCACTTACTATTTAGTAACTTTTAAATTCCAAAATCCCGTATGAAATGTTAAATACGACAAGATTCAAAGGTCATTTTCAAAACTCTCCTTTAATTACGTGATTATTTTTTTGTTTCCTCATTAAGTGTTTGATACTCATTTCAAGGTCTTAATTAATCATTTTGGATTCGCACCTCATAATTAAGTCTTATTAAAGGGTGAATGACTCTCTATTTGCTTTTTTTCATTCCAAAAGCTCAACTCAAATCCGAAATCTCTTAATTAGAATGTAGGAACTTTCACCTCACATCAACCCTTGATAGTTTTTTTTGAATATTTTCAGTTAATCCTATTTAGATATAAATAAGCCATATGTACTTTACTATAACATTGGCAGTGCAAATGATTTTTATTACTACTAAAAACACTTAAATTTTCGACAAACATTCTATTGGAATGCCGTAAAAATCTAATATTTTCTACAATTTACTTAATGCTAATCACTGTGGAAAGTGAAGAAAATAAAGGTTTTATTTTAATATTGCATGGTTATGGTAATGGGGGCTTAGTACTTAATTACTTATCATAATATATTAAATTTTAGTGACCAGTGACGATCAATTTTTTTTCTTTTGATCTTTATTGACTTCTAGCGACTGGTTTTGAATTTTTGTTGTTATGTTTTGGTAGGGATGTTGTGTGTGCATGTTAATGTATTTGAACCCTAATTTATATTCATGATTAATAGATGATTACTGATCAATTAATAAATATAAAATTCATTTAATATAAGTTATTAGGTGGTGTATCACTAAAAAAAATTTAAAGATGGGCGATATCTTTTATTGTTAAACAGAATTTTTTTGTCGCTAATTCTATTTAATAATGGATAAGCTAGTAACAAATTATCAAATAATATTATATTAGCTACAAACTATTTATCGACAGATTAACGATGAGTTTCTTTTAACTAATTGTTTCTTTTTTGGAAAAATTACAAAAATCCCACCTTTTAGTTTATTTATTACCATTATCCCCTATAAGTTTTACAAATCTCCAAAATCCCTCATTTTCGCGCATCAGATTAATATATCAACGTTTATATTATTGTATCTCGCGCATCAGATTAGTGTATCATGTATAAAATGTACTTCAAATTAGTATATCATGTATAAAATGTAATGTATCTTACTTAACAATTAATGTATCTCGTGCATCAAAATAATGTATCAGCACTTATATTATTGTATCCGTTTGAGGGATTTCTATAATTATAAACTTTTAAGAGATAGATTGTAATTTTGCCTTACAACTATGTGATTTTTGTAATTTACCTTTTTTTTTTTGGGTAGTGGCATGATGTATGGCGGTTCCATTTAGGGTTTTTGTATCACACTTAAAAATGTATAACCATTTAATTAATTATAATATTAATCACTATGGAAGGTTAAGAGTTGAAAGTTTAAAATTTTATTATTATATTGAAAATACAAGCATGTTCATGAATGTGAGCTATGTTTGAGGGATAATGTAATTAATTAAATGGATTGAACTTAATTATAGTGCATGATAATTAAAAAAATATGTTCCAATAACATTGTGTTTGTTTAGTTGTTTCTAATATGTATTAGTGCTTAATTACATTGATAGCATGATTATTATCTTTAATATATCTTCTCTCTTGGATTATAATAGTAGTTATGTATTTCTTTTCGTACCAAAACATTGACTTTAATTTTACGATAAACACGTTGAAATTTTTTTTGATAATATATGGAAGACGATTGATAAGACTAGAACTTACAAGAGGAAAACAATTAGGAAAATTACATGGTTAAGCAAACGTATACTAGTTAATTAGTCATCATAGATATAGTTTTAGTTAATTATCATTCGCGACCAACATTCAGTGATAATTACGTGGGTTGGGGTTTCGAGTTTGTATAATTCAGAATTTGTATAATATAATTTGTATAACATTTGTATAATGTAATTTTGTATAATATAATTAGTATAATTATTTAAAATTCAGATGTTTGTGTTTGTATAAATTCGTTATTTCAATTTTTTACAAAAATAGCTCAATTATACAAACGTACTCGCAAATTATACAAATCCACCCGCGAATTAGACAAACGGGGAAGCTTAAACAATAACTACAATCCGTAAATATGTAAACTATAGCTATAAAACATAATTAAATTTATTATTGTGGCTATTTGAGAAGATTCCCCCAAAACGATTAACGGCCCATTTTCCCATAGAAACATGAAGAATGTATACAAGGCCCATTATATCTAATATATTCAGACCTCAATATATTCGATTATAAGCCCAGTCTTATTGAGCCCATTACATCCTAGCCCAAAATTTGTATATCATAAGTCCTAGGGAGAATTACACAAATAGCCACCCCCACCCCCACCCCGACACCAAAATAGAAAAATAGTCATTGTCGTGGAGTTTGAAATTTTACAAAACTCTAGGATATTTTCTTCGAGTTTCACTTGTGAAATTTGATACTCTAGAACTTATTTTCAAGAATCGGGCCAAAAAGTGGCTAATGTGCGTTATTTCTACTAAGTCATGCGGCTTTGAAGTAAGGTCGCTTATATCATATACACTTTGTTCTTTAAAACGGGCTAGTTTTTAATTTTTGTACTATAGTAGTTGAACTTGTGCCTACTAGTTTTTTAGAAGCTGAAGTCCCGCCTGAACATAACTTATGGAATATTATATTGCGGAAATATAAACTTATACACTGTGAAAGAAACTTTGTTATGAGGGATAAAAATTAAAGACTAACACAAAATATGAGCAAAAGTACAAATGATCCCACTTATATTACACTACTTTCGGACATGAGATGAAAAGTCTTTGGTAAGAAGAGATGGTAGGCTTGACACGAATATTGTTACTTATCATCCACTTTAAAATTAAGCAGCAGTTCAGTTCGATGATACCTTATCGCTTTCATATAATATAATATAAACTTATCACCCACTTTGTGTCTTATAATATTATAACTTGCACAATGTAATTTATTTTCCTAAGAAATTGTTTTATTCAAATTAATTTCTTAGTTATTTTCTAGTATTTGGCAATTAAGCAGAAAAATATTATCCCACACATTATATGTGTGACATGGGGTGGGGAAGTGGCGGATCCACCTTATACTAAAGGGATGATACGCATTCATCGGAAATTTCGTTGTTTTAGGTTAAAATTTTAGTTTTATGTATATATATACTATGTGTTGATTCTCATTTCTTTTACGTGTATCAACTTTTTTTATATTTTGATATCTCTTAGTAAAATTTCTTACTCCGCCACTGATGTGAAGAGTGGGGTTCGAAGGTGTTTGGATGGTCAAGAAGTGGGGCTTGAGAAAGATACAATAAGCTTGGAATCTCACTAATGAAACTTGTTTTTCCTACTTTCATTATAAAAATCATATTTTAAGAAACTTAAAAAATACTTTTCAAAACATTATGATCAATCAAACATAAAAAAAATTGAAAAAATATTTTTGACAAAAATACAAAAAAATGCTCTTGTTAAAATTTGGAAGATTTCAAAATACAAATAAGTCTATTAATACTGCAGTCAAGTGACTTTATTAGTATAAGAATATTCTATGGAGTTCTAATTATTAATATACCATAAAGTCAGCCATGCAGATAAAATTTTAAGAAATATTAAGACTTCGTTTTATTCACACACAAAAAGATACGTATTCATAGGAAAAAATCCATAATTAATGATTAGTTATAATATATCAAGTTGTAATTATTATTTTTTAAATATATGTCATTTAGGAAAACTTAATTTGGAGATCAAAACCAAGAATAATTCATGTATTCTAAGTCTATATATAGTTAATGATTCTAATAAATTATTCTTTTGATTATTTCTTCACATGTAGTTGAAGTAGTATTCAAGTAATGCCCTTTGATTTCATCTGTTTCAATTTGTATTTTTTAATTGCTTTAGATAAATATACGAAATGATTTCTTCAACACATGAAAGATTATATTTAAATTCAGCATTTTCAACGTGAAACATAAATATATATTTGTGTGAGAATTCATCAAAATTTCAACAAATATCGTATTTGAACTCATAACTTTAAAAGTGCAATGAATTCAGTGTTGAAAATATTAAAGATCAAACCGGTAAATATGGGTTTTAAACCTTGTATATTTGTCAAGAAATATACCGAATATATACATATAATAAACTTCAAAATTCATAAATTACTACTCTAGATCTATAAACTTCAATATCGTAGATCCGCCTATGACGTGTCATGAACTTATCCTTATTTTAACCATGTAAGAGTTAATTTCCAAATGAGTAATGTACAAGTCTTATAGCAGATAGTACTTTTCCCAAATAAATGTATTATTTCCATCAAAAATGAAGTAGCATGTGTGTACTAGAGGAAGTGACACTACTAGAAATAATTCAATTTTCAACGATCTGTCTGTCAGAAATTAAATTCATCAAAAAAATGAAATTTATAATGGAAAAATTGTTCGAAACATATTCGACGAATGATTTTTCCAAGATCTTTTTTCATAAATATTATTTTTTTGACGAATTTAATGAAAATATATTCATCAAAAATTGACTGATTTGTAGTAATGTAATGATATTGTTCACTTCTTCTTTGTTTTTGAGTGGCAAATTTGACAATTCTCACTTAATTATTCAAATTTGTCAATTGTATAGACACATGCATTTTGACTTTTTCAATAAAAATAAAGATAAAATTTTTATTGAAAATCAGTATAGCTGGCAAATTTCTTAAATACTTCTACTATTTCTGTGATAGTGATTCTTAATAATTATATGTATACTATTATTCAATCAATTCATAATTAGGTGAGACAAGTAAATTTGGAGTAAACATAAAGTCCAAATATATAAATTGACATTATTGTAAAAATTCAAAATCATATTGTTTTGATCAATATCGAAGTTCGACTTTTTCACATCAAAGTCATATAAAGTTAAATTAGAAATGGTTGAATAGCATTTTTTGTCCCTCGATTATTAATAAATTCTATTTTTAATTCCTATAATATTTGATGAAGCATAGTTAAGTATGCAATTAATTAAATTATGCATTTTAATTCTATTGCTTGTGTTCACAAATTTACGAGAATTTGATACTATTTTGGTAACAATTATTGTACTCTTTTTTTTAATGGTACTAATCGTTTTCAAGTAGTATTCATCGATTATATATTAATCAATATTTAATTGACTGGTCTGAGGTTATCGACAAAAAATAGAAAATAGAGGAATAATACTGCAGCATCACATGCATGCAAATAAACATTGCAGATCTAAAAGGAATATTAAGAGAAATTTGTAAGGTAGTAGACTGGCTCGTAGACAAGCAAAGATAGTACATCGAGTTTTATGGTGTTACTTCACTATCTTTATATTTGATTCGTTAGATTATTAACTTTGATATCACATGTTAGGCTAAAACAGTCTAAAAGTACTTTTTACCCTTGTTTGATATTTGCTCGTTTTAGAATAAATCTACATAAAAAAAAATTCGAAAGGCGTCACATGCACCAGTATTATTACATTATGTAACTTATATTTCGTTACACCAAGATACAATCTGATACAATAAATTATATCATTATGAGTTATGACATCATCATAGTTCACACAAAATATGATAGTAGACTGGCTCGTAGACAGGCAAAGACAGTAAGTCGATCTCCATGATATCATTGTGCCATCTTCAATACACTCGACTCATCAAATTATTGATTTTGATACCACCTGTTAGGCTAAAATAAAAATACTTTTAATATCATGTGATATTTGTTATTTTTTGGATTGAATTTGCACAAATTTTTATTTTTCAAAAGGCTTCACTCGATATATATGCATGTAACTTATATGTCGATTCACCTACAACATTATAATACAAGGAATATCATGATAACTTCTTCATAATTCACACACAACAAGTTAAAGTAAAGACAGTAAGTCGAGCTCTATGGTATCATTTCTCCATTCATAATAATTCGTTAAATTATTAGCTTTGATATCACTTGTTGAGCTAAGACAATTTAAAAATATTATTTATATTATGTGACATTATTCGGGTTTTTTTTCTTTCAAAACCACACTTTTTTTTTCCAGAAGGCCTCACACACCAATATCCTTACACTTTACATATAACTTATTTTTCAATAGATTTTACATAAATCCCATAATGTTAATTAGAATTAATTACATTTTATCCCTATTCTTTTTCAAATTAGAAAAATCCCTTAAATTTGACGAAATTCGGATACATCCTGATACATCACGTCCCGGTTTCGAATACATCCTTCAACGTCCTGATACATCATGTTTCGATTGCGAATACATCACTCAACATTTCAATAACAGATAAATAAATATGTTTGATGATGTAAAAATTCCTTATATTGACTACATATATATAACTTTATGAACTTTACTATTTTATGTGACATAATTTAATTTATATTATATGTACATTATTTCTCCAATCATAAATAAGTCTACATTTTGACTATTATGGTAATGATTATAATTATCATCAATCAAGCCACGCTAATGAGTCGCCAGTTCATTTTTCAACACTCTTTTTCACTAAATTACGATTTTGTCTTCTAGTTTACTATATGCCTATAGTAAGAAATTTTACTTGCTTCATGTTATACCTTGTGCTATTTTAACCTTATAAGGTTGTCCTTCATTGTTGATTAGAACAGAATTTTATGTGCCCGTGTTACTCGTGTTAGAGTCTTGGCTAAATTTTATTTTTAATGTATCCATGGATTATTTTTTTCAAAAAAACATATCCCTCTAAATCAAATCAAGAATTTATTCCAATCTCTATTATTTTACATAATTAATGAAATCTTTTCATGACTTCACAAGTGTTTGGACTATACAATCACAAGTTGGTGCCAATTAAATTCTTTAATTAGACTAGTCTTCTATATATGGCCTAATTTTATAGATTTTAATTAAATGCAAAAATTGAAATTTCATAACTAACTTGACAAAAATAAAATAAAATAATCTAATCAATAATTTTCTTCACTCATTTTCTTAGAATAGTCATATAGGCGGCTAATATTTGCCTTTGTCTCCCTATTATTTTTTTTATATAATTATTACATTGATAATGATATTACTATATGTCTATGTTCTATAAATAGCAACCAAAATGAATAGCTAAAATATAACAACTTAATTTCTTGAGTATTCTTGAAAGAAAAAGAAAAAAAAAAGTTGTCATCACTCATCAATAATGTCTTTTTTGAGATTTATTGTTCCAATTTTCTTCTTGATTTCAATTTTCGTAGCATCGAATGCTCAATTAAGTGCTACATTTTATGCTACTACTTGCCCTAATGTTACTGAAATTGTACGTGGTGTCATGGAACAAACTCAACGTACTGATGTTCGTGCTGGTGCCAAAATTATTCGCCTTCATTTTCACGATTGCTTCGTTAATGTACGTGATTTTTTTATGCATGTTTATGTGTGTCAATTTATTATTATAAGTTAGTATACACTATATATAGTACATAGAGTAGTTTAACATTTGCATAAAAATAGTAGATTGGTCACCCTTTTATTTTTTAATTAAAGATTTAAGTTATATACACTATATATAGTTACACTATCCATATAAGTTTCCTAAGTTATATATGGTTATTACTCTATTTTCTAGATTATCATATTAAGCGTGATATGTAGAGTTACTTATTATTATATCATGCAAGTCTAACCTGATAACGACAAAAAAAAAATTTACCTTATCGGTGTACAATTTTTATATTTTCTTTTTATGAATATTTGTATAATCAGGTCATTTATGACGATATATCAATTCATAATAACTTGATAAAAATAATAATTGATATATTATCATAGGTTAAACTACACTGATAATATTTATTTTATTTTTTACAGGGTTGTGATGGATCTATTTTGCTAGATAATGCAACTGGGATTATAAGTGAAAAAGATGCAGCTGCAAATGTTGGTGCTGGAGGATTTGAAATTGTGGATGATATTAAAACTGCATTGGAAAATGTGTGCCCCGGTGTTGTTTCTTGTGCTGATATTTTAGCTCTTGCATCTGAAATTGGAGTTGCCTTGGTAAGTCCACGAATCTCAAAAAAAAATATTATCTGGTGTTCGGTATTCAATTTAATATTTTGATTAACTTGAATTTGAAGAGTTCGCACATTTAAATCCTAATCTATTCAGAATTTAATAAGCAAAGAAAAATCATGGTCAAGAATTAATAAATTAATAATTCTGGATCTGCCTCTGCCTCTGTGTAAAACCATTAAAGTGGATATAGTACTACAATAACAACAACATATCCAGTATGATTCCAGAAGTAGTCTGGAGAGACTGATAGAGTGAACACGAATCTCATTCCCTACCTTGTGAGGTAGAGATGTTGTTTACGATGAAAGTGCTAAACGATCTCCTCTAGAAATTCTTTTCATTTCAGAGTTGAAACTCGAAATATATCTGATTAAGGGCGGAGAAATCTTATTCAACCTACCACTATCATTAACAGAAACATAACCAGAATACGAATTATAGATTTGACCGAACTCATTAACTTTAGTTCAAACCTGTATTTGTGTAATTAGTTTAATTTTCTATATTTTTCAGGTTGGAGGTCCAACGTGGCAAGTTCTTTTAGGGAGAAGAGACAGCTTAACAGCAAATAGAACTGGAGTTGATAGTGATATCCCAAGCCCAGTTGAAAGCCTTGATGTTATGAGACCACAATTCACCAACAAGGGAATGGATATAACTGATCTTGTTGCTCTATCAGGTAATTGATCGGCTCGATTAATTTAAATTCACATATTTAAAAAAAATATTATCATGTATAAAGACTTTTAGCATTTTCTCATAAAAAAAGATTATAATTATTCAAGGATTTAATCTCGAGGTCTCTGATTATGAGACGTGAAATTTTTTACTATTCCACCACACCCCTTCTCTATAGGCACGCTTTTCGCCAAAGAGAATTACATGGGTAAAATTCACAAATGGTCATTTTTTCAATCATGTAATTAAGAAATAGTCATTGTAATATCATGAAGTTTCACTTGTGACAAAATATGAAATTTCACTGGTTAATTATTTTTCAAAGACGGAGTCGAAAAGTACGTTCCAGATTTAGAACTTGAGACCTTTGAATAAGAGCGAAACCATTTTTTATCATTTCACCATAAATCGTTGGTAATAGAATTTCATGTATTACATGTTGATAATATATAGGTTGACAGACTGTATAAAATTAGTCAATTTAATTCAGATGACTATTACTTTGACTTCTAGATTGTCAAAGGAATTAAATTGACATTAACAGTGTAAAGAATATTTATACTATCAACTATATCATTATTTTTAAGTTATCTGTTATAATGTTAGTTAACATCTTTCAGATGATCTAATCGTATAAATATTATTATTGTTTAGGTGCACATACATTTGGAAGAGCAAGATGTAGGACATTTCAACAAAGACTTTTCAACTTTAATGGAAGTGGTAGCCCTGATCCAACAATAAACTCAACTTATTTACCAACACTACAAGGAACTTGTCCACAAGGAAACGATGGGAATACTTTTGAAAATCTTGATAAAACAACTCCAGATAATTTTGATAATGACTATTACATAAATCTTCAAAATCAAGAAGGTCTACTTCAAACAGATCAAGAATTATTTTCGACATCGGGATCCGATACAATTGAGATAGTGAATCGTTACGCAAGTAGTCAGACTCAATTTTTCGATGATTTTGCTAGCTCGATGATTAAATTGGGAAATATCGGTGCGTTAACGGGTACTAATGGAGAGATTAGGACTGATTGTAAGAGGGTTAATTAGTTAATTAGGAGTGGTTTATAAGTTATAATATATGCATGATAAATTGTGTTTGTGTTTATGTACCAAAAGAGAGATACTATAATGTCTTGATCAAGTGTAATTTTGCTTTTGTTTAAATGTAATATGTGCTAAAATAGCAATCCTAAATAAATAAGAATGGTATGCTAAAAAGCAATACCAAGTTTTATCATTTACTTCAATCTGTTTTAATTCAATTCATGTATCTTACTTTTCATTTTAGGTTGTTTAAAAAAAAACGTCACTTACTATTTAGCAACTTTTAAATTTCAAAACATGTTAAATATGACAAGATTCAAAGGTCATTTTCAAAACTCTCCTTTAATTAATTTCTTGATTTTTTTTTGTTTCCTCATTAAGTGTTTGATACTCATTTCAAGGTCTTAATTAATCATTTTGGATTCTCACCTAATAATTAAGTCTTATTAAAGGGTGAATGACTCCCTATCTGATTTTTTTCATTCCAAAAGCTCAATTCAAATCTGAAATCTCTTAATCAGAATGAAGGAACTTTCATCTCACATCAACCCTCGATTGTTTTTTTGAATATTTTCAATTAATTCTATTTAGATATAAATAAGCCATACGTACTTTACTATAACACTGGCAGTGCAAATGATTTTTATTACTACTAAAAACACATAAATTTTCGACAAACATTCTATTGGAATGCCGTAAAAATTTAATATTTTCAACAAGTAACTTTGTAAATAAATTCCATCGAAAATTCGTGTTTTTCTAGTAGTGTATTTAATATTAGAATATTAAAAAATCAATATGTATATTAGTAAATAATTAATTAAACATCAATTATAATCATATATGTGATGAAAACATTTTCACAAATTGGTCAATTTTATGAATTATGACTAGTTGTCAAATGCATTAAATGAACACTAATTGAGCAAATTACAAATACATGATTTAGTTGACTATGTCAAAATAAGTCACCACATGAAGGACTACTAAATAAGGTATTATCCTAATCTAATTCTTTAAACATATTATTGTACCAATGTGGAATTTAAAAAAAATAAAATTGAAAGATTTGACATATATTTTTTTGTTATATAGAAGAGTCATAGAAGAACGATCATGATTATAAAGAGTGGTACAATGAGCAATACAAATCGTACTGTGTACTTGGTCTTATCTTATTTCCTCATTATTTGCCTCTAAACACATGTAATATATGTGGATGCATTATCGTTATATCATTTCAATCTTATTGTTTATTCTAAATTTAAGGATAAAGGCTCAAATATGTCATAAAATTTTGAGAAAAGGCTCATCTATGTCATCCATTAAAAGTTTGGCTCATCTACGTCATTTTTCGTTTAAAAAAAAGAAGTTAATTCATGCATGGATAAGCCTTTTCTCAAATGAAAATGACATGGATGAACCAAACTTTTACATATGACATAGATGAGTTTTTTCTCATAGTTCGACGATACAATTGAGTTTGAAAAAATAAAAAAACAAGAATAACTTGAAGTACTCCAAAATGAATAGATGGTAAAAATCCTTATTGGAATTGTTATTTTAGCAATAACATTGTCTTATTTAGGAACATTGCTATTTCACCACACATTACAACAAATAACAACATATCCAGAATAAAACGTACGCAAACTTTACTCCTATCTTTACAGGAGTTTCATTACACATTACATTTACATAAAAAGCAAATAACAAACATACATACATAAATTAAATAGGATTTCATTAATTAATCCTCTTGCAATCCTTCCTAATCTCTCCATTAGTACCTGTTAATGGACTAATATTTCCCAATTTAATCATTGAACATACAAAATCATCAAAGAACTTGTGTTGATTATTTGCATAATTAGTCACAATTGCAATTGTACTAGATCCAGATGTAGAAAACAATTCTTGATCAGTTTGAAGTAATCCTTGATGATTTTTAAGATTTGTAAAATAATAATTATCAAATTCATCAGGAGTTGATTTATCAAGATTAGCAAAAGTACCACCATTTCCACCTCGTGGACAAAGTCTTTGTAATGTTTTTAAATAATTAGGGTCTATAGTAGGGTCAGGTCTACCACTTCCACTAAAGTTGAAAAGTCTTTGATTGAATGTTCTACATCTTGCTCTTCCAAATGTATGTGCCCCTACACAATAAAAAAAAATATATATTTATACAATCAGATCACTCGTAATCAATATATATAAAAAAATCAGAGGACAATTTAATGCACAAAGCACTTTGTGTTAACATGGACTGGAAGAGGATCGCACCTTAAGAGGTGTGATGTAGACAATCTATTGACTACTTACACAGTTCGAACTAGTGACTTATAGATAACACGAAAAGCAACTCCTTCAAATTGAAAGTATTTATATACTCCCTCTGTCCCAATTTATGTGACTTACTTTTCTTTTTAATTAGTTCCAAAAAGAATTACACATTTCTATATTAAGTAACAATTTAATTATAAAATATTTATTTTACCCTTAATGAAATGATTTACAGCCACACAAATTTCTATCATTCATTTTAGACCACAAGTTTTAAAAGTCTTCATTTATTTCTTAAACTCCGTGCAGAGTCAAACCACCTCATATAAAATGAGACAGAGGGAGTATCATATAAACATTGATGGGTAAGTTAGGGTAAATGGTACTCCTTCCGTTTTGATTTACGTGAAGGTATTTGGCTGGATGTGAAATTTTAGAATGAAACAATTTTTTTTAAAACTTGTAGGCTAAAACAAATTATAGGTTTATATTTGTGAGATGATAAATCATTTTGTTAAGGGTAAAATGAGAAGTTTGAAGTTAAATTGTTGTTACTAATAAATATAGAAAGATGTTATTCTTTTTTAACGGGAAAACATTAAAATACATGAAATTTTACTATTGAAGGGGTGTGATGGAATGACAAAGCTAAGGTCCTCATGTATGTTCTTTAATCAAATATTTCGAATTCAGACTCTAAAGTTGTAATTCTCTTAACAGAAAGCGCTAAAATCCCTCATACATAGTAAAAAAAAAACTTATACGAATCTAAATTAATCGAATCGATTACCTGATAGAGCAACAAGATCAGTTAAATCCATTCCCTTTCTAGTGAATTGTGGTATCATAACAGCAAGGGTTTCAGTGGGACTTGGGATATCACTATTAGCTCCACTTTTGTTTGCTGTTAAGCTGTCTCTTCTCCCTAAAGGAACTTGCCATGATGGACCTCCAGCCTGAATTAAAAAAAAAGTTCGATAGACAAAGCATCTCGTATTCAGATAGAATTAGAAAAAGGAATATAATGTAGACAGTTTATTCTGACGCTGACATAGATGATTAATTTTTCCATTTGAATTCATGACTTATAGATCACACCAGCGGCGGAGCTACATCACTTGAGTGGTGTTGATCGACACCCCTTTGTTGGAAAATTATACTGTGTAGATAAAAGTATTTTTTTATGTATGACACTCTTTGACTTTTACGTAATTAAACTTCTTTATATTCTGACACCTCTTAATTAAAACTCTGACTACGACACTGAATTACACAGAATTGGAAGAAGGAATTTAATGTAGGAAGTGTTTTCTTTTTTTAATGGACCTTAAGTGACACAAATTTAGATTAGTCATGAAAATAGTGTACACTTGCCACTTTAATCAATCATGTTTTTGAATAATAGTCGTTTTCATAGAGTTTCAAATTCAACATGTGAAACTCCATGACAGTTGCTGCTGTTTTTAATCATAAAAGTTAAAAAAAAATGGCTTAGTTATAAATTTTACTCGAGTTAATCTGGATATTAAAATAGATACCAAACACTAAACGACGAACAAAACGAATTGGGGAACATAACATATTGGGACTTACCGACAACATTATACACTGTATAGTCTCACAAATGATTATACAGACCTTATAACCTCTACCTTTTTGAAGTAAAAAATTATTTTCGACTGATTTTCAACTCAAGAAAATTATTTTTATCAGAATCATTTGAAAGAAATGCAAAAGTAAAATGTTACGATGGAATTTTATACTTACCAAGACAACTCCAATTTCAGATGCAAGGGCTAAAATATCAGCACAAGAAACAACGCCAGGGCACTCATTTTCCAATGCAGTTTTAATTTCATCAACAATATCAAATCCTCCAGCACCAACATTTGGATTTGCATCTTTTTCACTTACAATTCCAGTTGCATTATCTAGCAAAATTGATCCATCACAACCCTATACCAAAATTATAATACCATTAATTTAATTATCTATTTTAGTTACGATATATTGAGGATGTAAAAAATATTAATAAATAAGTCGCTATAAAAAATACTTAATTACAGGTTAAACTCTATTATAACGTAGATGCTGTCTATCTATCTTATCAGTGTGCAAAACTTAAATTTATATATACTACTATATTTGTCTGTGTTGCTCGGACTTTTTAAAAATGTTATTGGGTCCGTGTCGGATCCTCCAAAATAGTGTATTTTTTTTAGGATCCAACTCGAATACAACATTATTTTTGAAGAGCCCGAACAATATAACTATTAGTACATGTAATTTAAATCCTTAGTTAAAACGGTGACTAATAATATATATAATCTATGATTATATGTTAAACTATAATGCTAATATAAAAATATTTAGGCTATCAGTATACATAACACTTAATGTGTCAAGACACATAAACATGCATGAAACTATAGGTTAAAGAGAAAAACTACTAAATTTTTTGGAAATTCATGTTTTTTTAATGAAATTAACGTACGTTAACGAAGCAATCATGGAAATGAAGACGAATAATTTTCGCCCCGGCTCGAACATCTCTACGTTGAATTTGCTCCATAACATCACGTACAATGTCTATAACATTTGGGCAAGTGCAATCATAAAATGTAGGACTTAATTTATAATGAGCATTTGATACTCCAATAATTGAAACCAAGAAGAAAATTGCTATTATAAATCTCAAAAAAGACATGATTAATAATTGAAATATTTTTTTTATTAATTCTTGTTTTTCATGTTTTAGAATACTTAAGAAGAAGTTGCTATTTATAGAGAATTTAGAAGTGAAGTAGAAATTCACTTGACTAGGTATGTCATGATCACCAATAATGTTTGTGGTTGAATAGTATTAAGAGGGCGAATTCAGAATTTTAAATATATGGGTTTAAAATATATTTTGGAAAAGATAGTTTATTGGTATTTATCTATTTATATTAAGTAAATATCGCAATATATATAGCTTTCTCTCAAGTTTTGTCCTTAAGTGGTACATATTTTTGAATCCTTAATTAACGATTTCGTGTTCAAATTCCAATGGAGGTAAAAATACTAGGTGATTCCCCATCCATCTAAGTCTTGATGGACATAGTTATAACAGAGACGAAGCCAAGATTTGAAGCTTATGAGTTTTGAATAATAATATTTTTTTAAAAGTTATTAAATTCTAAATTAATACATATTAATTATATGAAATTTTAAAGAAAGATAAAAAATTAATTGAACTAAAAGTTACTGAGTTCAACGGAATTAACCCCCAATCGACACTCTAGCTCCGCTCATAGATAGAATTATTCAGTACATGTGTTTGTGGGAGGTAATAGAAGTCCTATAAAATTAGACAAGGTGCATGTAAGTATTGACTCATACAATTATCAAAAAAATAAAACAGAGATCTCAAATTTAAGTCCTAATATAAGTAAGAAATAAGAATAAAAATTAGTCAGACTTCAAAATGAATAACGAAGATCGAAAGAAATTCAAAACACATTAAATGTTATAGCTATTAATGTGAGAAAAATTAGATAAGAAAATGTACATACCTCCAATTAGCCGCCATGTCACTATTTCTAAAGAAAGCAAAGTGATAATTTAGAACCATGTGGATATGAGTACTAGTCCAAAAGGATATAAATTAAATAATTTAATTTGTGATTGTTATTGCAGAGACAAAAAATTGGTTAAGTAGGGAAAAGATTTTATTATAAGTAATGTATGGAATAAATTCTTGACATAAAGTGATGTGTCTTCAAAACAAAACAAAATTAACATACAATGGTATATGTTATTTTAATTTTTCATTCGGTATTCAGTATTTATTTTGTGGCACTAGTTAATCTTTATACGTGTTGGAAGAATTCGATGTCTTTCCATTCAATATGTGCTTTAAGGTCCAATTAATCCTAATTTGTGCAAGAAAATCTCCCCTTTATAGGATAGGTATATGATGTTTGGTACCTTTGAAGCCTGATTAATTATTTTGATTCGCGCTGATTTTTTTTCCTTGCACAATTGATATTTAATATTTATTTATAGGTCTGACTAATCTTATTTCGCACTGAAAAATTATGTTTTGAAGGGTAAAACGATTTCGTGTCCGATACGAACTTTGGAAGTGCATGCATCTGGTGTCTGATACGTGCATGCTTTAGAACTTGACTAATATATATATCTTGATTCACTTTAGAAGGTAAAACTCTTTGTACAAAAGGAGACTCTGCTCACAGAGTTCGAACTTCAAATCTCTTATTAAGAATGGAGGGCTACTTACCGCATCATAAATTTGGAGTCATGATTTGAACTTTATGAGTTCTTAATTTTTATACATATTAAGGGAGTCTATTAATAATCTAAAATTTGAACCAAAGCTACTAAGTTCAATCGAACTCACACGTAGGCTTTTAGCTCCGCCCCTAAATTCCGCGCCATGTGGTGTTTTTGTAAATTAATTACACATTGTCGGTGGACTTATGGAATGACATTATTTTTTTAAATTTCAACATATAAATTATAAAAACATTTTGTACTTAGCTTAATTGTGTGATTTAGACAACTAAATTGTTTTGATTTAATTACTATATCTCATTAATTATGCGTGATTAGTGATTACTATAAGTGAACGTAGTCAAATTAAGCTTGAATAAACAATATGATTAAGACAAGATAAATACATTCGATCTGACCTGTCTATATCTGATATGACCCGTCTATTTGTCACCACTAAATATATATTTGATTTTACTAGTATGTTAATAACATTGATGTGGATTTAAATTTATAATTTATGAGTTACGAATTCTATAAGTCCTTGGAGTAATCGAGTACTAAATTTACGATTTGTGCATATTATTACGAAAAATATAAAATTTAAATCAAAATTATTAAATTTTATCGAACTGACACCGAATTTTTTTTTTATTAAGTGACTTATGTTTACTCGAAGTTTACTTCTTTGACCTAATAGTGAATTAGTTCAAAAATATACATCATGAAATCACAATCAAAAAAACACGTACTACTAATAATAAATATATTTAAGAGAGGCCACCTACTTATTTTTTGCATGATAGCTGTCTTTATTTCGTAATTTTGTCTAAAAAAATTTTATCCTTACTATTATTAGTATTTCTTTTACCATCTTATATTTCTATTTTACTATTTATAGTTTTTTTTTTTCGATTATCGTATTATTTGTGTGGTTATTATTTCTTTCTCTCTTTTTTTATACAGTTTCTTCATTAATGTATTTTGTTTCCTTATAGATTTAATATATTTTACTTAAGTAGAGGGTCTATTGAAAATAGTTTCGTAGGGCAGGGATAAGGCTGCATACAAGCCATATATTCTTCGTAGACCTTATTGTGAAATTTCACTCAATATGAATATAATAGTTTTAAAAAAATTGAACCAAGAAAATTGGCACTCTTTCTCATATTTTGTGTTTACAAATCTTATCGAATATGTATTTAAGGTTTCGAGTTATAATTTGACTTTAAACCACAATTTATGCCGCCATGTACACGTGTATGGCTACAAAATTGAATGAATTTTTAATTTGTTAGGCTAAAAATAAGTGATATTTCAAATGTCTTTTTAAAACAAAGAAAAAGAAAATAACAACAAATTCATTAAAGATTTGACGCTGATATTCAATAAAAGATGGAAATTATAATATACAAAGAGAAAAACTTCACGTATATTGATGTTGACCGGGACTCTTGAAATAACGATAAAATTATTTTCCTATAATTTATTGGTTATGAATTCGAGCCGTGAAAGCAGTCATAATTATTTGTATTAGAGTAAATTGTTTACATCATATCTTTTTGTAAAATCAAAATTAGTTGTATACAATAATGCAATATGGTTTGGCCTTTCCTTCGACCCTGCATAAATCTACACACTTGTGACACAATGGTGCAACGATAATAGTTATTGTTATGCGAGCATAAGATCATAACTTCAAGTCGTGAAAACAATCTTTTGCAAAAGTACAAAATTATATAATCTAGCCCTTCCCCGAACCCCACACATAAACGAAGCTAGCCTTTGATGCACAAGTAGCAATAATATAATTTTTATACCAAAATCTATTTGAGTAGAGTTTAAGAATGTAAGAATTTTTTACATTATCAGATATGACATTGTTAAAGTGACAAGAATATTAAACTGGTTAAAAGTTTAAATTTAGAATTTGAAGTTAAATAATATGAATTCTTGAAATTGTGAGAGAAGGAAAAAAAACAATTTAGAAGGGCTGAAGGGTAAATACGTACTCACCCGAGTGTTTAATCCAAATCAATGAAAGCTACCATTGTTAAGTGATTTAATAAAGTAAGAATATACAATAATTAATGAATTTATTTTAGAAATAGCAAACATAGTAGACATAAAAAGACTCTATAGCTATAGTTTCGTTAATTGCGCTTCATAGCTATAGTTTTGTTGCTATGGAGGCTGCAGTTTGTATTTTTTTGCTCGTTTGTATATTTCGCTTGCAAATATACCAATACGGTAAGTATATGCAAATCTTATATTTATATATTTAGGAATTTTTCAGAACTTCATTTGTATATTTCGCTTGCCAATATACAAACAGAATAATTTATTATGAATTTTTCATAAACCACATACAAATAGCTAAGATAAGCATATACAAAATTCTAAATTTATACAATCAGGAACCAAATATACAAATTCCGAATTTATACAAATCAAGCGAATAGCAAGAAGTGGGAAAATTATAGCCGCGAATTATATTTTTCTTAAACTGTATCTATAGTACCTAATATAGGCTAAATGTTGCTATTCTGTATAATTTTCCCTTTTTTTCATTGGGCTTACTTTAAGACATGATGTTGATTCAAATAGCCAAAAGTTTATAGGATGACACCACATTTGGCAGAAATGACACAAACATTGCAAAACATGATTTACTTATTCCAAGAATTATTCTTTGTACACAAATTTGTAATCTTTGTGCAAGATTCACAGCATACTCTACACTAAGCATACATCACTTATCTAAGAAAAATGTAGTAGAGACCACAAGAATTGTGTACGATACGCGAAAACGACGGTAAAGAGAGGCCCTTTTAAACGAACCTCGAATAGTCTAACAACTCAGCATGATCACTCAAATTCATGTTTATTCAATCAACGTCGAGCAGTAGAACTGCAAGTGTGTTTACACTGACTCTACGACAACAATAAGAAACACATAAGTGGTTCGGGGAAGTATCGTTAACTGCTGAGCACTGTAGAGGAGAAGGAAGTCTAAAACTTGACAAACTCTTCACTTCTGCCAAAACATAGTGCAAACAACCACAACACACTTTTTTGAATTTTCAAGAAAGACCGATTACCTTTCCAGTAGACGTGTCAATGTCAATCTCGTAGAAACAAGGCCTCGTAGGCAAACCAGGCATTGTGCTCATTGTTCCAACAAGAGGATAAATGAATCCCGCGCCAATGCTTGCTCTAACGTCCCTGATGGGCAGGATGAATCCACTAGGAGCGCCCTTCTTTCCGGCATCATGTGAAAATGAATATTGTGTTTTCGCCATGCAAATTGGCAGATTTGTAAAACCTTGTTTGGTATACATCTCAATCTGTTTCTCAGCCTAATAGCAAAAGATATCAAAGTCCTTGTTAATAATATTGACCAAAAGTATGTAACTATGCTTTCAACCTGTAATGCTTGAACTTTTCCAAAATGTTGCGGCATGCCTGTCGGATCTTTCAAAAGTAGAGAATTTTTGGAGGATCCAATACGGGTACAACATCTTTGGAGAGCCCACGCAACATATCTTTCAACAATATCAAAGTTATCTATCAGACTATAAACTACAGAACAATCCAGTGTTGTCAAAGGTGTGCTTAAGCCTTAAAGCGAGGCTCAAAACGTGTTGAGCATTTCACCTCACTTAATGTTCGCTTCAGTGTCATCGTTCTAACTTCTAAGGCATAAATTTCCTTGTCAATGACCCTCTTATGAAGAGGTGACACGAAACAACTAATAATTTACTTTATTGTAAAAGAAAATTCAATTTCTTTATTCATTTATTTGTCATTCAATTTCTTTATATGTATTTCCATTTTGCACCTTTTCTCATTAAAGCCTATGTTGTATTTGCACTTTGTGCTTAAATCCCCAACAAACCTTAGAAGTTTCTTGCGCTTTTGGCTTTTGATAACACTGGAAAAATCTCAAATGGATCAGACGATCAGTGATAGTTTCAATGTTCTGTTGTCGCTTAATCTAATACTTACAGGGAAAAAAAGGTCACCACTCTTACCTTTGATTTTACTTAGATTCATAAACTCGACTCAGTCCTACCAACTCAAGGAACAAGTAACAGAGAACAGGCCTTACAAAGCAAAGCATCTACGAAATGTAAACTTAACTCTCGCATCTGTAGCAACTATAAGAGATGTCAAACAGCAAATTGCTTTTTTGAATTTGTGTATGTACGTAGAACAACAACAAAATACCCAGTGTAATCCCACAAATGGGGTATGGAAAGGGTAGTGTATAGGCGGGCCTTGCCCCTACCTTAAAAAGGTAGAGAGGTTGTTTCCTATAGATCGTCAGCTCAAAATAATGTTTACGTAATAAAGAGAGACAAAAAAACATCAGAAAGAAAGTGCAGTAATAGGTATGAGCAATAGAACAATATACCTCTTCAGAGTACTCTACTCCATCGGCACCATATGATTTTGCTATTGCCTCTATTTTATCTTTGATACCTATATCCAGCGGGTACAGGAATTTTAGTGACTGTGTTGCATTCTCACAGGCCTTCTGAACTGCGATTCCGAGGTCCACCTGAATAAACGATTCCAGCTTATCAGTATTTCAGATTAGCAACTAGTAAATGCCGTAGCAGAACGGTCAACAGAACACATTTACATGTTTTTTCATGTTATTGTTCAAATAAGGATGGAGGATTGAAACAACTTAGAAATTCTCAAACGGTCATATCCTCATTACATCACATAAACTCATGCCGAAGTACGAGAATCTTCAATCTAATAAACTAGACCCTAACGAATATAAAACTTTCAATTGATTTACACTCCATAACCACAAAGATCTATGAGGCGTGGCTAGATAAGAACCGATAGTACTTAGTTCCAATTCCAAAGTTGTTCCAGTATGTAGTACAAAGCTTCTGACTTACCTTCTTTTTGTTCATTCTGAGATAATAAACAATTAGTGCAACCATTATGACAAACAAAATTAGCTTCAAGCTGTGCTATAACAAAAACAATGGACCGCCAATCATGCATACGTTATTGGCTCTATAATCGATTTGTTAGGATATTTAGTAAGTCCCGAACAAAGTATTCTGCAGAAATGTATATTGTCAATTTGGATAAAGGCTTCTCTTCTCTGAATATTTTGAGGTTTTTAGCATGTATTCTGGTTTGAATTAAACATTCTTTTCAGTTATGTTGCTCGGACTCTATAAAAATGCCAACGGGTGCTTGTCAGATTCTTCAAAAGTAGTGTACTTTTGGAGAATTCGACACGGGTGCAGCATCGAAAGTGAAGAGTCCGTGCAACTTAGCTTTTCAGCCATTTTTTTTGTTTTTTTAATTTTTGTGTGTGTGCAGGAGGGTAGAGAAAGGAGCATTAATCAACGGAGGTCCAATACTACATGGAAGACTTACCGCTCCTTTGCCACCATGGGCATGATGAGTACAAATTACAGAATCAAATGCTCCTGCAGCTAATGCAGCATTTTTAACTGCATTTAGTTCTGCTTCAGTATCAGTTGAGAACGCATTGACAGCAACCACAACATTTACGCCATAAGCTTTTGTATTTGAAATATGCCTAGCCAGATTCACACAACCAGCTTCCACTAGTCCGAGATTCTCAGTTACATAGGCTTTGTCGAGAGGCCTTCCAGCTGTGACTTGAGGTCCTCCACCATGCATTTTAAGGGCTCTTACTGTGGCCACAATAACAGCGCACTGTGGTTTCAAGCCACTATATCGACATTTGATGTTCATAAACTTCTCTGTCCCAATATCAGAACCAAAGCCAGCCTCTGTGACCACAAAGCCACCAGGTCCTACGAGCTTTAATGCAATCTTGTCAGCAACAATAGATGAATTTCCATGAGCAATATTTGCAAACGGACCGGCATGAACAAGAACAGGGGTGCCCTCAAGAGTCTGCATAAGAGTAGGATTAATGGCATCTTTCATCAAAACAGTCAAAGCGCCTCCAACCCCAAGATCATCAGCTGTAACTGGATCACCAGCCTTGCTATTCCCGACTACCATTTTTCCCAGCCTCTCTCGCATATCAGCTAGTGATGTCGTGAGGGCTAGAACTGCCATTATTTCACTAGCAACTGAAATATCAAATGCTGTCTCCCGCACCATCCCCTTCTCTTCAGGGCCCTGACCTATGGTAATTTTTCTCAAAAACCTATCGTTGACATCCATGACTCTTCTCCATGTGACGGAAGCAGGATCTATATCTAGCCTAGCAAATCTACTGCTCTCTTCAGGAGTAAGGTCTTCGGGGGCCGTCTTATCAATACCAAGTTTCTTCAAACGCCTAAACATAATGTCACAGAACTTCCGTTTACCTTCTTTATTTGGCGGGCATAACCTGTTAAAGAGAGCCTTGTCAGACTGCGTAGATTCATGGAAGATTCGTGTATCAATCGCAGCAGCCAAAAGGTTATTTGCTGCTGTTATTGCATGAATATCTCCTGTTAGGTGAAGATTGAACTCATCCATTGGTATCACTTGACTGTAACCACCTCCTGCAGCACCACCCTTGATTCCGAATGTTGGTCCTTGTGATGGTTGGCGGACACATGTCACAACCTTAGAGCACCAGGTGGAAAGGAAACTGGTCAGAGAAAAAAATAGACAGCAAATATAGGAGGCAAATGCTGACATGGATGATGACTTTTTATCAAATAACATGACAACAATAACTGTGCGTTATGATAAAATAAACAAATGCATGGACATCATTTGGTCAGCTGCTCAGCTATAAGTTACTGGTTTAACTTTAGCTAAGAATACAATCCTGAATGTATACAAGATAGACTTAATATCTAGGTGGGGTTTTACAGTCTCTAAGAAACTAAGGACAAAAGAGGACGATATATGCGAGCGATTCAGCAAAAAGAAATAACCAATTATTTCCTCTGTCCAAGATTTCTCTTCTAATCGCATTATATTCCATGGGGGAGAGAGGGCCAGGTAGTACCAATATCGCCAAAAAGTACATCTTTAATTGGATTAGTAAACAAGATTCTATCAAAATACAAGACAATGAAGACTCTGACTCGAATGACAGAATCTAAATCTTGATTCAGAGACCTTTAATTTGAAAAACTCTTGTCTTTATCTATCCAACTTCTCAACGTATTTTTCAACTTCTCTCTGATGCCCATCAAAACCAAGTAATATTACCACATTTCTTCATTTATCTATTATCCTTCTTTATAAACTCAAATGACAGCAGATATTAGTTTACAAGCATATATTAGCTTAAAGTTAAGACACAGATAACTCTTCATTTTCTCTAAGTAGGTGAGACGGACATCCTATCGAGAATTCGAAGTTACCTTTTTATCAAGGAAAGCTCCCAAAGCCTGGCAAAGACCAACTGTGGTAGTAGACTTCCCTTCTCCAAGAGGGGTTGGAGTTATTCCTCCAACCACCACATAATACCCATCCTCACTTCCTCCAATCTCATCAAGCACGGATAACAGCACCTAGCATCACAATAAATTCGACATATCAGATCACCAACTATAAAAGAAAAGCCAATTTATTAATATACACAAAGCGGATTTCACATCACATTCATGAGTATCACACTTCATTATAGTTTAAGAAACTCAATTTTGAAAAACTGCAAAATCAAAGTACCTGAGGAGTAATAATCACTCATCAACAAAAAGTAGTATTACAACATATGAATGATCCTTCCCATCTGTCCTAGCCTTGAAATTAGTCGAGGTGCCCAAAGATGGCCCGGACACCACAATAATCAAGAAAAAACATATGAATGCTCCTAAACTATTCATATTTACATTGGCTAAGACTAGTAGTTATCATGTCATTGACTACATACCGGTTGAGAAGAAATAAACTTCTTTTGTTATTGAGAACATAAAAGGAACAACATCTATGCATCTCAATCACATTACTCTTCTATGCAAACCACGCAAAATCTAACAAATTATCAGCACTTAAGAGCAGAAGAGTATAGCATAATAATACACTGGGGCAGAGCTACCCTTATTCGGGGGAGTCCATTGACACCCCTCCATCGGAAAAATAAGAGTGTAAAAAAGTCAAAAAAGAATTATGCATATATACTACAGATATGTTGAATCTTGTTGGCTTCTGCATGTTTAGTTCTTTATATTTTGAATCTCCTTAACGAAAATCCTAACTCTACCACTGCCAATAAACATCTATTCTTCTAATCACCAATCAACATAGATAACCAAAATAATACAGCAGAGTACAAGTCAAAACACATTTTATCTCGATTCCAATTTTCTTCAACAAAGAAAGTAACTTTTCCAGATAATAACTATTAGTTAAGCGACCATATGAAACCAACTCGAACATATCTTTAACACATGAATCTACATTTAAAAAGGTACTACCTTGGCTTTATATTTTCCATACAAATCATAATGCTGAGAGCTAAGATTGAGTTCTTGAGCAATCTCAGAAATATGAAGAGGTTGAACAGAGTTAGCAATATCTATATCTGCTGGAACAGGAGATACAACTTCAAGTTTCCTTGTTGTCTTTCCCATGATATCTTTTACACCCTTTTTTACCCCTTTACTAAAAACTTCAAAATCTTGATTTTTCCTTCAATGGGTGTTTCCAAGATTGGATTTTTAGATCAGAAAATGGTTCAAAATGAAGAAAAAAAACAGTCCAAAGTTAATTATTGGCAAAGGGTGTGTGAGAAAAAGAAAAAACAAAAAGAGTTGTTGGCTTTGTTGAAGAGATGTTGACGCTTTAGCTTAGATAATCCTAATTTTGAGGCCTTTCTTGAAAAGAATTTTATCTAATGTGTGATGCATTGAACTTTGTGCCATCCAACATAGATTTTTGTGGCAGATTTGAGTTTTAGCCCGACAATTGGGGGTTGGGTGAGCGTGGGGGTGTGGGAGAAATTAGTACTCCCTCCGTCCCATTTTATATATTATTCTTTTCTATAAATAATTGGTCTATAATATTATCAATGCATAAATTATTATATTATTTCTTTTTTACCCTCGTGAGATATTAGACTTGAAAATATACATTTGATCAATTTAGAAAAGTTAAATAAATGATTCATGTTCATTGGTTAAATTAATCCGTCCCATTTTATGTGTCACATTTTTACTTTGCACTTGCATTAATAAATGACGTAACTTTACCCTTCTACCCTTATTTAATTTTTTTGAAACTCAAGGTTTCAATCAATGAATATAAATTAATTTATTTTGATTAATTAATTTAACCAATAAACATGAATCATTTACTTAACTTTTCTAAGTTGGTCAAATGTATATTTTCAATGATAATAACTCACAAGGGTAAAAAAGGAACAATATGTTAATTTATGCATTTATTTTATGAAATGACAAGTATTATGGACCAATTATTTATAGAAAAGGATGACATATAAAATAGGACGGAGGGAGTAGTATTATTTGTGTAATTTTTAAAAATTCTGTTGATACCTTATTCGATACGTATAGGACCTGGTTAAATTTGAATTCATGCATTGCAGAACACGTTTTCAAGGGTATCTTTTCACTCACATAGACTTGAGTATATGTACACTTAACACACGAATTTTGTGCAAGTTGCAAAAGAAAAATCGGGAAAAGTTATTTTGAATTCCATTTAAAAAATTGGCATTTTAGGTCTAATGTCTCATCGAATTTCTCCCAATATATGAAGAGTTAGAATGCACATAACCCATCAAATTGAAGGTTTATAAGTCTAGTTTCCAATGCACTAAATTGTTGATCCATACGACTTCAGAATAAATAGATATTCACATTTTTGTGAGACTGCACAAACAGGTACCTTGATGTAGGTCCTCTAGCCCCTCAGTCGGTGGTCCTGGTCCTCCTTGCTCCTAAGTCGGTGGTCATTTATAATATATACTCAATTATTGTTTGTTTCAATTTATATGATATAAATTAATTATAAGAAAATTATGTTTAAAAAAATCTATTAAAATATGTCTATGTTACTATAAAAACATGTGATAAAGGTAGAATATTTGATTGTATTTTTTCCGTTCAATTTATATGATGTAATTTGATTAAGCATAACGTTTGAAAAAAGAAAGACTTTATTAACATATTGAGAAATCATAAATATTAACATGTTGAGAAATCATAAATTTAAAATCTTAAATCTATTTTCATATTTATCTGACGATAAAGTATGCATTAAAGTTAAAATGGAACAATTAAGAATTATGATGAAATAGGTATGATTTCTTCATTCTTAATAAAACATTTTTGAGAATGAAAATTTTTAATTAGTCCTACACAATATAAATTCAAAGTTAATAGGTAATAATATATCAAAATACTTGTTGCAACTACCAGGAATTCTTTTTTTATTCAATAGATTAAAGAATAATAATAGTAGCTATTTTTTAAATAAATTATTTGCATTGAGATTGATGAACATATATTATTCCCACTTTATTGGTAAATTTAAATATGTTAAAACAAAAAATCCATCTTGAAGATTCTCTTTCAAAATGTTAATTTAAAATTATCCACTTTCATTTTTCACTCATGAGACAGATTTTTTTTTATTATTTTCAAAATTTAAATTCAAAATTTATGATTAAAAATGAAAAACTATACCTATTTGTCTATTAAAAATGAAAGAATTATAACCTCTTGCTCCAAATACAAACACCATCTTTTTATTTGAAATCCTTTTTCGTAATAAAGAGAATTTTTTTTATTTTTTCTGAAGTAAAGACAATTGAATAACGATCATTGATGAGGGACCGTTGAATTTAAGGGAATAAAGTGTAGCTGGATGCAAATACATAAAGTAAGATGAAGTTCACAGATTAATAAATGATTGTACTAGTTGATTTTGGACTGAAAGTGAGAAAATGTAAAAGTACTGTGTTATATTTGCAGCAAAGTAAACCCATCAATGATATAAGGTCTCGGGTTGTGATGTATATTTTCAATGATAATAACTCACAAGGGTAAATCCACTTTCATTTTTCACTCACGAGTAGGGGTGTTCACGGGTTGGTTTGGATCGGTTATTGGTCAAAACCAAAACCAAACCAACTTAATCGGTTTTAAAATTATCAAAATCAAACCAAACCAAATATAATATACATTTATCGGTTTGGTTGTTTTCGGTTTTGGTTTGGTTTGGATCGGTTATTCGGTTATTAACCATACATAAAAATAAAAGAAACAATTCATTCAAAACGTGAAAAAAGTGACAACAATCCATTCAAACGAAAAAATAGTTAGAATGACTGGCATTACAGAACTTTGGATCATTGAATTTACTGAATAAAACTTCAAAATTCACTATTTTGGCATAGAAGTTAGAGACAATGACATTTTCAATCCCACAATGAATTTACATAGACACTCATATACATGAAATCAATAAGAAAAATGTTCTCACCTTGGACATTTTTTCTTTCATAAGTAAATTATAAATAAATTTTGATGAAACATATATAAAATCTTTAATATTGTTTATGAATATAATATATTATGTATGTATAATAATAAAATTTATGTATATAACTTGTTGGTTCGGTTCGGTTATTTCTTCGATTTTTTTCGAACAAAACCATAATCAAACCAAATACTATCGGTTCTTAACAATCTGAAACCAAACCAAACCAAAATTCAAATTAAATCGGTTCATTTAATCGGTTTGGTTTGGTTTTTCGATTTGGATCGGTTTTTATCCAAACCATGAACACCCCTACTCACGAGACAAATTTTTTTATTTTATTTTCAAAATTTAAATTCGAAATTTATGATTAAAAATGAAAAACTATACCTATCTGTCTATTAAAAATGAAAGAATTATAACCTCTTGCTCCAAATACAAACACCATCTTTTTATTTGAAATCTTTTTTCGTAATAAAGAGAATTTTTTTTTATTTTTTCTGAAATAAAGACAGTTGAATAACGATCATTGATGAGGGACCGTTGAATGTAAGGGAATAAAGTGTAGCTGGATGCAAATACGTAAAGTAAGATGAAGTTCACATGTTAATAAATGATTGTACTAGTCGATTTTGGACAAAAAGTGCGATTAATTGAATCCATATTTTCTTTATAAGACAAAAAACAATGATTTATATTAAATGGATTAATATAAATAAATACTTTATGTTAACTATTTCCAAAGACAAAAAATAAAAATTATAAAAGCTTTTAATTAAGTGGAGATGCGGGGAATCGATCCCCGTGCCTCTCGCATGCTAAGCGAGCGCTCTACCATCTGAGCTACATCCCCTTTTGTATGCTATATAGTTTTTAACTATAATTTATGATTTTACTTTCTTCAAAAAATAAAAACTCCATATATGATAAAATATGAGATTATTTTATTTTACGTTTAATTATGAGTATTGATTAATCCAAAGTTTTGCTTACCCCACTATTTGTATTAAAATAGTGGAAATTATCTTTATCTATGTCATCCTGCATACCAAACGACCCCTTAGAGTGATACAAATATATATATATATATATATATACCAAACTTATGTTTTCTAATAAGCGGTTCAAACAAAGAGAGACATACTATTGAAGAACCTTATGTCAAAGTCAAGAGTTGAGCACCTTTCTGATAAACCGGACAAAATTCTTAACATATAATATATATTTTAACAAACTCTCGAGGAGCACTCACAATCTTAGAGTTGGAGGTAGAGGGTCCCAACGTCATTTTAATGAACCATCAAGTTTCTGAAGGTATTGATGTACAGTTAACAGTTAGAAAAAAACATGCAAAATTGGAACCAGCTAACGATCAAAAAGAGAGCACGTTGTCATGAGACTTTCTTGATAATCGTGGTGTAGGGATCAACTTGTGCGAACATGTTATCAGGAGACTTGTCAATTGTCATGTTAGTGTTCCAAACCTTTGATCTTGTCGAGATAGTTCTGCATTTGATGCAGAACCTCTGGTGTAAGGCGAGCTCCGGCCATCGACTTGTACTGTTGGAATTTGAATTCATCACATTTCAAAGCAGCAGCTCTACATGCCCTGATACTACCTGGGAGGAGAAAATGTAAAAGTACTGTGTTATATTTGCAGCAAAGTAAACCCATCAATGATATAAGGTCTCGGGTTGTGATGGGATGGTTAGAAGCCTCGAGTTCTAGCCCTGAGAATGGAAAAACTCCTGGTAGGGAGCACTTCCTCCTTTAATGGGCCTCAAATAGCGGGAATCTGGATTAGTCAGGACCCCCAAAGTGGTACCGGACAGGTGGACACCAGGTAGGAATCCCAATGAACAATGTTAAAATGATTTCAAAAGAGAACATTTGTATTGCCTAAGGCTATGTTGCTTGGACTCTTCAAAAATGTCGATGGATCCATGTCGGATTCTCCAAAAGTAGTGTATTTTTGAAGAATCCAACACGGGTGTGGCATTATTTTTTAAGGTCCCGAGCAACATAGCTCTAAGACACGTTTTTTTGACACTACAACTCACCACTTAGGTCTAGCAGGTTGAACACCACGGGGCAACTTCCTACACTCCTGACCATGGTTATTGAAGCCCAAACTTTTTGATATTCCTCTCTCGATGCTCGTATGATACAAAGTTTTGTAATTGGATTCACATACTTCACTGCACAAAATATGAACTTTTGAACCTGCGCCAAGATTTCCACAAAGAGGAAAACAGAGGCAAAAGCCATGCTCAAAAATAAAACTTAAACTAATCAACCTCACCTTGAAATGAATTTGCTGATGAGGCGAGGCCACACTCACCAAAGTTTGTAAGAATGACGTCCCTGATGGCTTTGGTCAAGTTGAATTGAGTGATTACGATGGGCTCATCTGATGCAGTCGCTTTATTTGGATCCAAATAAACCTCCATAACCAAGTATCTATTCTTAAATCCCACCATGATCTTCTTTTACCTAATGAACGACAGTTTAAATAACATAATACACATCAGAGTAAGGTCTGGAGTAACAGAAACTTCCAAAGAAAATCAACAGATAAAATGCATTGGTTAAGAATATGTAACTTCCTACAATTGTACAACAAAAATAGGCATGTATATAATCTTTTCGGGATGAAACATCCATGACGGAAGTAGGATCGGTTGCTTCTATAAGCTATAGTCTATATATGCAATTCCAAATCACCTTGTTAGCATAAAGTGAATTCACACGCTTCAATTGAATATAATCACGATCAAAATGCATGATGGATTAGCATAGTCAAAATTGGATTATTATTTTTTACAAATGTGCAATAGCACAACAACAACAACATACCCCGTGTAAACCACCAAGTAGGGTCTGGGGAGGGTAGGATGTACGCAGAGAGGTTAGGTTGTTTCAGAAAGACCCTCAGCTCAAAACAAAAGTAACATAAACAAACAATGAATAACCATAAGTAAATAACATTGAAGTTTAAACTAAAAGGAAAAATAAAATCCATGCATCAAACAAGAAACAATCTAAACTAAAGTGACAAGACTTTTCATGTTCACCAAAACACTCAAGTTCACACGTGTAATATATCTATTTATTTTTTTGAGAAAGGTAACATACGTGTAATATATCTATTTGACGACAAACATAATACCATTTACAAAATGGTAAACATCATCAATTCAAAAGAAATCTCAAAAAGCAGATTCATAACGTCTAATTTCAACCTAAATCATCAATTTAAGGACCGCAATAGGCACAAAATAAAATAAAAAATGAGCAATAAGGATAGAATTAAAAAACTGACTTTCTATTTGTTCGATTCTAGGTGTGATTTCGACACCCAAAAATGGTTAAAAGAACAACGCTTCTGGTTTGATAGACAACAGGTGGCAGTTATGCGGTAGCTGGTTTTGAAGACCAAGTTATGACCAATGTGGAGGCTGAATGGATCGAGAAGGTCATGTGATGGGTAAAGAGAATAGCTAGTTATGGTGATTAGAGGTTAAGGTCCTATTAGTTTATGTGGAAAGGAGTAGAAAAAGATGAGAGGAGGCAGAGGCTGATCGAGGATTTGGAGATACCGGGTGCCAAATTGCTTTGAACAGAAACTCGGTGCTATGTTCATGGTCCAAATAGGGTATACCTTCAGTCAGTTTGATCTATTTCAGACTACGGTTTGAGTAATTCATCTTCTCTCTAAATATCTTATTCTTCGATTTTAGTGTTACATGTTGTTTCCTTTACTTCAGTTATCGTACATTTTGTTGTTGCTACGTATTCTTTTCTTAATTGTTTCTAGCATGACTTCTACACTTACTATATTTGCTTAATTACTTGAGCAAAGGACCTATCAGAAACAACATCTTAACCTTTATAAGATAGGGGTAAGACTGTGTACACACCACCCTCCCCAAACCCCACTCGATATGTTGTTGTTTGGGTTATTCATCTTCTCAATTAATATATTCAAATCGCTCAATAGGAAAAAGGTGATGATAACTATGATAATCTAGCAAAGTATAAACTTTCACAATAATACATCTTCTCTCTGTTTTATTCTTCGATTTTAGTGTTACCTGTTGTTTCCTTTACTTCAGTTATCATACATTTTGTTGTTGCTACGTATTCTTTTCTTAATTGTTTCTAGCATGACTTCTTCACTTACTATATTTGTTTTACTTGAGCAAAGGGCCTATCGGAAACAACATCTTAACCTTCCTAAGGTAGGGGTAAGACTGTGTACACACGACCCTCCCCAAACCCCACTCGATATGTTGTTGTTTGGGTTATTCATCTTCTCAATTAATATATTCAAATCGATTCTAGCAAAGTATAAACTTTCACAAAAATACATCATCCATTACCCCATTCTTACGGCAGCTCAAGCTACAAACCAAATCGTAAAAAGATAAAATAGCTCGGATTTATGGCAATTCAAAGAGCTCGGATTCCAATCGAGCTCTCTTATTGAGAATACTAAAAAAAAAAACCTAGGTTTCTGCGAGGAAGACCAAATAATTTTCACCTGCAGAAAATTTAAGTACGTAAAAATCAAGTTTTTGGTGTAACTCGAGCAACTTACTGAAATTCGGTGATGGAAGAAACACGACCCACGGCGGGGGAAGTAGCGGCAGCACGGCGGTGACGATGGCAGTCCGGCGGAGGGCAGCAGCGGAGGTTTTTGATTTTTTTTTATTTTTATTTTTGTTTGAAGGGGAAGGAATAATAATGGCTAATGCATTGCCCTTAGAAATTTGTCTACTAACTTTCTTTAAACATTTTGTTCGGTGATTACTTATTATTTCATAATATATCGCATTATTATGTTTTACGAAATAACGCTACAAATTGGACCATTTAATGTAACTATTTACTCAAATTGGACTTAATCCAAACTAGTTATTCTTAATGAGACGCATTAAAATACAATTATCTTTGATATCATCGAAGTATATATATATTTGAATTAATCACAACATAACTTGAATTCAAACCAAACGACCCCTAATGGTATCAAGGAGTAACTAAGGAGTAACTGAATAGTGTTTTCATTGAAGCACTATTTTTTCTTCTTTGATATCATCAGTATCAAGTAGGGGTGTCAAAAATGAACTCAAACATAGGTAACCAGCCCAAAATTTTAAGGGTCGGGATCAAGATAATTTGAATTTGATTCAATCTCAACTCATTCAAGTCTAACTCATTTTAAGATAATCCTCAATTAAGCCCAATTCAATCTCCAATTTCAACTCGTTTTAAAACTCTTTACTAAGATATGTTCCTATATTAAAGTCATGAATTATTATCTATTTAACATCTTTAGGATTTATCTATTCATTTATTTTATTTTATTTTTAAAATCTTGAGCGAAAATTTGAATTGTGATTATAAAAGTTAAAATATCACTATGTTAAAATTATTGAGATTAATCGAGTCAAATTGCGCAGGTCAAGACCCACCCCGTTTTTTAGCCCATTTGAACCCAACCCATTTGAGCCCAAAGTAAACTTGGGCGGGTCAAGACCCAGCCCAATTTCTATCTCAACACATTTTAATATCTCCAATTTCAATTCAACCCGCCCATTTGACACCCTTAGTATCAAGCATCAATTTAGCTAGTTTACATTGAATCACTACCCCTTCCTCCTTGATACCATCAGAATATATATAAACTTTGATGGTATCAAACAGTAATTGAGGAGTTTTTTTCACTAAAATACTGCATGTCCCTCCTTGATACCATCGGAGTATATATATATACTCTAATGGTATCAAAGAGTAATTGAGTAGAGTTTTCACTGAAGCACTGTTTTTTCTCTTTGATACCATTAGAGTGTATATATACTTTGATGGTATCAAGCATCAATTTAGCTAGTTTTCACTGAATCACTACCTCTTCCTTCTTAATATCATTTGCGTATATATAAACTCTAACGGTATCAAGCAAATAGTATTTTCATTGAAGCACTACATGTCCCTCATTGATATCACCGGAGTATGTATATATATATATATACACTCTAATGGTATCAAGAAGTAACAGATTACGTATTTTGACAATTTACGTTCTCATGATGAATTGTAGCACCTTCAATAGGATCTGACTCAATTATGTTTGCAAAATTGGATTAGTTGTGTATTTTTATGAGTTTTCAGTATATTGGGCATGCTTGTGAGGCAGCCAAGGTTGGGCATCTGTGTGAAAGTGCATATTTGATTTCAAAATTACTTGTAGCAGCATCCTTCTATAGTTGTTTTGTTATTGTGTCGACCAGATCTATGAAATTAGAAGTAGAATTGACTAAAATTGCATCAACGTGATAATTATTGTAGTGGTTATTTGAATCCCAAGTTTCATTGTGATACACTCAAATTGTAACGTTATCCATCACTGGAATTCGCGTAGAAGGTAGTTTGGGGAAGAAGAAGACAACTTTGGAAAAGAAGGAGGCAAAATTCGCATGAGTAGTTTGACGCTGAATTATAAAAAAGGGGTATAAAAGCAATGGGGTATCAGCTTGTAAATAGTTTCGTTTTTTTCGGGTACAAGTGTTATTTTTTCTTGTTTTAATGAATATTATGTTTGATTAAATTGTATCATTTTTTGTCGTTATATAATGTCACGCATCTATAATTTGATGATAAACCTACGAGAAAATTAGAATATCAGGTAGAACTACTATGAAAAGGTAGGGTAAAGAATAAAATAGAATTATTAAATAATAAGTAAAGATAAAATGAGTAGAAAATGTTAAGGTAACGACATGATCAAACAGATCAATCGTTACACAAAATGAGTCTTTTCATTGTTACCCTACGATGGATTTAAACGATATGATACAGTAAAATTTAAGTAACAATTAAAACAAACATTGTATTTAAACCAACAATGCAATATAACGGATAACAACTATTCGAACAAGATGTTGGACACTCAAATTACGGTAATATACTTAGCAATATCTATTAGCAAGTGTAAGATTAGAAATTGAGGTTAAAATTTTATGCATATTTCATAAATAAGCGGTCTTAAATTCTATAACCAAACATCTACTTACTTCTATATTAGACGTATCAAGTTTTGATCGAACTTTGCGGGTGATGGTGCACAACTAACCTAATAACGTTTGACCCCCTAAAAGTGAGTTTGGTAAGGAAATAGTAAGGGCTCACTTTTAGGGTGTCGAGCTAGGAGCAGAGCTGAGGGTAGAAAAAAAAGTGTCATGATACATACTCTATCCATTAAAACGTAGTCTGATAGTTTTGTTAATGAAAATGATTATTTCACTCGATATATCAACACTTAATTTTTTTAAAAAAAATTTCCTCATCGAGACCAGCTCTAATTATTAAACTTCAAATTAAAATCAAAATATTGAAGGAAAAATGTAGAACAAACATTAATTTATAACCATGTACAAAATTATTAATCACTTATAAGATAATTACCTATGCATTACTTAATTATTATTTTATTTAAAATTGGTAACTAACTAAGCGGGTATTTGGCCAGATTATGGAGTAGATTCTAAAAAAAAAGTTATTCTTTAACTATTCGTATAGCCATTAATTTTGAAAACGGTCTTTAGCAAATTTTCAAGTTCTCCAAAATAAATTTGGGGACTTCACTTACAAAATTGTTTTTTTTTAAAAGTTCAAGTTCTCCAAACTACATAATTTGATATTTCAAAGCATGATCTCAATTAATTTTTTTAAAATGTAATTGTTGACTATATATATATATATATATATATATATATATATATATATTATCATTTTAAAGTTTGCCAAAAAAAAAAAAGAAAAAAGACGCATGCTCAGCATGAAAAAAATAATTATATCGTGAAAGAATTATATTAAAGAATAGTTAGTTACTACTATTGTTGATTTCTGCATCCTTATAAAATTGTGTATGTTTGAAATCTTATAATCGCAAATATTTATTTATAAAAGAACACAAAATATGAAAATCTTATAATCGCAAATATTTGTTTATAAAAGAACACAAAATATGCAATTTATCAACGCGACACAGTAAAATATTTCGATATCTTATTTAAAATTATAGTTTGCTCATTTTCATAGAATTATATAAAAATTAGAGAACTTTTGATAATTTTCACAATTTATGACATTTTCATAAAAATAATCATCCAAACTTCAACTTCAAATCGAATCTAATTTTAAATCACAATTTTTCATGTCCAAACAGGACCTTAAAGTAGCACTATAAATATGAACACTAGATAAATCTTTCAGCCATTGATACATATTTATGAAGCAACAAAAACTCTAAAGAGTAGAAGAAGAAGAAATTTGAGAGAGAAGTAAAACCCTAGTTTTGCTTTCAATTACAAAGCCCCAAATCACCACCACCGGTGCTCGCCGGCCAGTTTTCCGGTCAGGTTCATTTTTTTTGTTTTTTTGAATTTATTTTTCAATGCTATGTAAGATTTTCATTTTAGATTGCCATGTGATTTTTTTTTTGTGTGTGGAATTGATTTTGTATAATAATTTTTTTTTTTTTTGTGTGTGTGTATATGCCCTTGTTCTGTGTTCTGAGAATTTGTGTTAGAGATATGAAAAAAGTTTTAAATTGATAATGATAATGTATGGTTACTATTAGAAATGGAAATAGCCTTTGTGTGTGTCTCTACGAGGTAGGGGTAAGCTCTGTGTACAGTGGGGTGTGTTGTTGTTGTGATTTTGTAGTTATGTTGAGGTGATTCACTTGGTTTTAGAAGATCTAAATCCCAGTATTACTATTCGGAATGGTTAGATTTCCAACTTTGTTGCTGGTGGGAGGTGACATGTATCTAGTGGAATTAATTGAGGTGTGCGAAAGCTAGTTTGAAGACCACGGTTATCATAACAAAAATAAAGAATAGTAGCTTTCCCCCTTTTGAGTTTTGATGAGTACTTCAATTTTTTCTAATTTTTATTTTTTTGTATGCTCTTGTTATGTGTTCTGAGAATGAGTTTGAGATATGTAAAATGTTTAAAATTGGTAATGATTAAGTGTAATTACTATTTGAAACAACCGATCTCTCTCTACTAGCTATGAGTAGGGGTAAGGATTGTATACACTGGGGTATGTTGTTGTTGAAGTGATTCACTTGGTTTTAGATATCTAAATCCTAGTATTACTATTCGGAATAGTTAGCTCTCCAACTTTGATGTTGGTGGGAGGTGACAGGCATCCCGTGGAATTAGTCGAAGTGAGTGAAAAGATGGCCCCGACACCCCGGTCTTCCCCCTTTGAATTTTGATGAGTATTTGAATTGTATATGATGATAAGCTTCTTGAATCTGCCTTCAATTAGGAGAAGAAGAAGAAGAAGAAGAAAATTGAATCTGATCCTGCATAAAAAAATCTTGTCATTTGGTGTTGGTGTTGCATCTGCTTGCGCAAATTCTGCCTGTTGTGTTGTGTTGCTTCACGGAATCTCAAAAGATGACAAAGAGAGCGGCAATGTCGTCTTCTGCTGTGTCGGTTCGTGATAACGTGATCAATTTGGAAGGTATTTAATCTCTTGATAAGTATGAATAATGGCATCATGTTCGTTCAGAATCTTTGTCGTTTACCCTTAAAAGATTTGTTTACTATTATTTCAGTTTGTGAAAGATCAATCCGTTCAGAAGGTGAATCTCTCAATAAGTTGGATGATGATACACTCGTTCAAATTCTTTGTGGTTTACCCCTTAAAGATGCGGCAAGAACGAGTGTCCTTTCACGTAGATGGAGGCACTTATGGCGTCGTTCACTCATGTATCCGTTGAATAATATGTAAATTTCCATCAAGAACCGAATGCAACTACTGTGACCCTTAAAGTGAGTATTCTTGCATAAATTTTCTAGTCCTTTTTTAAACTCAAGCTTATTCCTAGTTCTATGGATGATTAGATTTATTTTACCATCAAGAAGCAAGTCAAGAGCTTGTTTTACAGCTCCAATCGAGAAACAATTTATTCCGTTGATGAAGTGCTTTTATTTATTTGTCGTTTCATAAATTTTCTCGTTTACATGTTAACAAGGAAGAAATCGAAACCTTTTTTATCAAATCTGCATTATCTGGAACGTTCACGCATAGGTGATATGTCTTCGAAGAATTGAAAGTAAACGACACATCACTGTCCTTTTGGAGTTTGATGTGTGCTTTTACATTCACTGAGTTACTTTGTTGTATTCAATTTCTAAGCATTCCATTATAGGGTTAGCCTTTTAACATGTATAGTGATATCAAGGCTCATTCACAGCTCGTAAAGCTTGTCTCGGAGTGATTATGGTCGAGCTTGATTTTGACTGGTTCTACTATTTTCAAGTGCTCGAATTTGACACAACGATGCAAATTAAGTACTATAGACTTTCTTTCATCCTTGGTTAGCGTATTTCCCTTGATATATTTAAAATCGTTGTGGGGAAAAGAAAGAGAATTGTAGTGTATCTAAATTTTAACCTATATATGTCGATTGTCAAGATATACTCCCTGTAAATACGTCTTTAACGGATTCTTTTTTGCCATCACATTGCAGTGAATCTTGAGATGATGTTTATAAAACAGATGTTGTGAAGATAATAGAGAAAGCAGAGGAAGATAGCAAAGTTACCTTTAGGTGATTTACATGAAAATGTTCATAGCTAAAATATTTTAGATACTTTTTGTTGTTCTTTGGTTCATACCAAAGATGTTCTTTTTTTCTTTTCTTCACCCCCCCCCCCCCCCCCCCCCCCCCNGATGTTCTTTTTTTCTTTTCTTCCCCCCCCCCCCTCCCCCCCTCCCCCCCCACAAAACCCCCTTTTAAGTTAATGTGACATTTGGTTTATGGAATTGCATGAAAAATAATCAGAAGTGTTCATCCAACTTCTGAATTTTTCTTTGCAAAACATAGAAGGAAATGCATATTTGTCATTCTACAAATAGTGCTTCTTTGTTGTCTTTTCCCTTTCTTGAAGTGGACGTTAACGTCGTGTGATTTACAAGAATGACCTTGGAGGAGGTCGGTGTCTGAACTTTTGACCTCGCGGACAAAACTTCTAACCTTGAAGCTTTGCCCGCGCCAAGGTCATTGAGGTGTAATTTATTGGTAAACGACACATAAAAGATACTTGAGCCTAGAATCTATTGGAAACAACCTCTCTATCTTTTTGAGGTAGGGGTAAGGTCTGCATATGTTCTACCCTCCTTCCGAGATCTCACTTGTGGAATAATACAAAATACATGTTTCTTCAATAAACAACATTTCTTCATCAAAAGGAAAAGAACCTAGTCTACCAATTGAAGTAAAATTCCAAATCTCAAATTCATTTTCAAGAAAGGCATAAAAGATTGCAACATAAAGTAGTATATATAATAAGGTCCTAATGGACCTAAAGACTCGCAACTTAATTTTCTTTCTTTGTATTATTTCTCTCAATTTATTTATTTTCCAATCTTGATTAAATTATCTTTGTCAAATGGAAAATATGAGATTCAAAGTTGAAACTGTGACAAGTAGTAAACTAAAAGGAACAACGTGGGAAGATGTTGATGTTGGTGATATTGCAATGATTTTTATTTCTCATGGAAGAATAGTTAGCCATCTCCAATTTTTATATGTCAAAGATGGAAAATTTTCTCCATCAGTGAGACATGGCGATCTTATAGAAAATCTTGACATTGTAAGTTTCATTTTTGTATGTTTCGTGTCGTGTCTTCTTTATTGTTGTATTTACTTTTCCAAAAATATGTCAATGGTCTGTCGGAAATAGTCTTTCTACCTCCGTGAGATAGGAATAAAGTCTGCATACCCCATTGCCCATATCATGGGATTTACTTAACATGTTGTTATTGTTGTTGTTGTACATGTCAATGGTCTATTTGCTCCACGAGGTAAGGGTAAGACGTGAGTGCATTCTATTACCCTCCTCAGATTCCACGTTGTGGGATTCACTTGGTATGTTGTTGTAATTTCTTATGTTTTGTTGAAGCAAAACTATTTTGTATAAAATGAGTGACTTAATTGCTTTTTGTACTAATGACTCTTACATAAACTAAGGTATATATGAAATTGTCAATTGAATAATCACTAATTTGTTTGCTCCAATGGAAATTTTGCTCTTCATTAAACATGTTTTGCCCTTGATTTAAATTGACTCTCAAAAAAAAAAGTTGTTACATTATGATTTCATTATCTATGATTGAGTCGTAATTTTTTTTGAATATGACATACGCTACGTCTCAATCAAGTTTGTTTTGGTATCTTTTTTAGTTGCTCGAGAAAAATTAGGAGATTTCTATAAGAGATACATGATTCATTCTACTACTGATTAGTAATATATCAACAATGTTCATGGAGAATTCAGATAGTCGATAACAACTCACTTAAAACTCAATCATAATTGTTATTGATCCATGATTTTTACTCTTGATACAATAACATGTCTTGGTCCATTTAAGTATCATACTAACATTCTTGGGTTAATTTCACGTGTGGTCACTAAACTGTTTTATTAGTAAAGTCACGAAATTATTTCTCAAGTCACTAAATCCACAATAGATACACAATCTTACTTTTCATACAATAACATGTATGGTATGTAAGTTGATGTCACATGTGGTCATTGAACTTTACCCGTTATATAAGTAGAGTCACAAAACTATCTTTGTATCAATAAAATCACTAAACTTTACCTGTTATATACAAAGCTAACCCCAAACATTTAATTTTATCTAACAATTTTTTTTTTAAGAATTTTCAGATCAAGCTGGATTATCCAACAGAATATTTGATTGGAATAAATGGTCGACATGGAATAATTGGAACAGATAGAGTTTTGAAATCAATTACGTTTGTGACAAATAAAAATTCATATGGACCATTTCCAAAAAATAAACCTACTTATATGGCAAGTGAAGACACAGAATTTAATATAAATGCATTGGATTATGGTTGGCTCAATGGATTTCATGGCACAATTTATGGTAATCAACTTGAAAGTTTTGGAGTTTACATTAAACCAATGCCAATTATTACAACTCCAAAAAAAGATATTGATTATGAAAAAATTGATGTAATTGAGGGTTGAATGTGCAAATTGTAAAAGTTCATGTATGTACTTGTTATATAAATAATATAAAGATCTGTCGAGGTTCATGAAAAAAAGATATTTATTTTTCGTGTCAAGTCAAGAGCTTTAGCACAATGTACTGTGTATGTGTAGACGAGTTTGAATGGGAGAAGAATAAAGCAGTATATCTTTTATGTTGATTGAACAGATTCACACACTCTAAACAACCCCACACAAGCATCAATGGTTATTCTAAGACTCGAATTTGTACCCTATTGATCATACAAAGAGAACTTCAACTAAGGGTGTGTTCAGTACAAAGAGGAAAAAATAAGTGAATTTTTTTACTTATTTTCATGTTATATACATTAGCAAAATACATCATCCTAAAAACGTTCGTATGTTCCGGACAAATACTATCAAAGGTGAGAGTGAAGGTAGAGAATGTGCGGTGGCACGGATGTACTATGTAGGCTTCAAGGGGGGAGGTGGTGGTGGTGAAAATAAGATATTGAATGGCACAGATGACACAATCAATATGAAACTTGTTTCCCTTATTTCCACTAAGAAAGTCGTTTTCCTCATTTTTAAAGAATTTTGTTTTCGTACCGAAAATATTTTTAAGCCAACCAAACATGAAAATATTTTCCTCCATACCGAACACGCCATAAATCAAGTGAAGCAACCAAACTAAGCAAAGCCCCACCTTATTCAAGACAAGAAGTAAGAATAACACCTAAAAAGACCAGGAAAAAGGAGCAACACACTAAAAGTGGAAAAATAAGTCGAAAACATTTTTCAAAATATTTAAGCCAATCAAACATGAAAAAATTGGAAACAGAAAATGTTTTCCTCCGTACCGAACGCACCGAAAGTGGAAGATTAGGGGAAATGACTATTCAATCTTCTGCATTTGAATACTAAGAAAGAAAGAATCAATTGGATAATTTATAGACAACATCAAAGTGTAGAGAAAAAAAAAGATGAATCCTACACAAGTATATCTATCTACTAGCTCAGATGCCCGTATTCAGCCATTGATACATATTTATGAAGCAACAAAAACTCTAAAGAGTAGAAGAAGAAGAAATTTGAGAGAGAAGTAAAACCCTAGTTTTGTTTTCAATTACAAAGCCCCAAATCACCACCACCGCTGCTCGCCGGCCAGTTTTCCGGTCAGGTTTATTTTTTTTGTTTTTTTGAATTTATTTTTCAATGCTATGTAAGATTTTCATTTTAGATTGCCATGTGAAATTATTATTTTTGTGTGGAATTGATTTTGTATAATAATTTTAATTTTTTTTTGTGTGTGTGTGTATATGCCCTTGTTCTGTGTTCTGAGAATTTGTGTTGGAGATATGAAAAAAGTTTAAAATTGATAATAATTATGTATGGTTACTATTAGAAATGGAAATAGCCTTCGGTGTGTCTCTACGAGGTAGGGGTAAGCTCTGTGTACAATGGGGTGTGTTGTTGTGATGATTGTGTAGTTATGTTGAGGTGATTCACTTGGTTTTAGAAGATCTAAATCCCAGTATTACTATTCGGAATGGTTAGATTTCCAACTTTGTTACTGGTGGGAGGTGACATGTATCTAGTGGAATTAATTGAGGTGTGCGGAAGCTGGTTTGAAGACCACGGTTATCATACCAAAAATAAAGAATAGTAGCTTTCCCCCTTTTGATTTTTGATGAGTACTTGATTTTATTTTATTTTTGTATGCTCTTGTTATGTGTTCTGAGAATGAGTTTGAGATATGAAAAATGTTTAAAATTGGTAATGATTATGTGTAATTACTATTTGAAACAGCTGATCTATCTCTACGAGCTATGAGTAGGGGTAAGGTTTGTATACACTGGGGTATGTTGTTGTTGTTGTGATGATTATGTGTAATGATGTTGAAGTGATTCACTTGTGTTAAATTAGGTCTTAGGCCTAACTCACACCCCAAAAGCTAGCTCAAAGGGAGGAGGATTGCCCAAGCCTTATAAGGAGTCCACCCATCTCATTAACCACCGATGTGGGACTTTTGTCATTCTTTAACAACTTGGTTTTAGAATATCTAAATCCTAGTATTACTATTCGGAATAGTTAGCTCTCCAACTTTGATGTTGGTGGGAGGTGACATGCATCCCGTGGAATTAGTCGAAGTGAGTGAAAAGATGGCCCCGACACCTTGGTCTTTCCCCTTTGAATTTTGATGAGTACTTGAATTGTATATGATGATAAGCTTCTTGAATCTACCTTTAATCAGAAGAAGAAGAAGAAAATTGAATCTGATCTTGCATAAAAAATCTTGTCATTTGGTGTTAGGTGTTGCATCTACTTGCGCAAATTCTGCCTGTTGTGTTGTGTTGCTTCACGGAATCTCAAAAGATGACAAAGGGAGCGGCAATGTCGTCTTCTGCTGTGTCGGTTCGTGATAACGTGATCAATTTGGAAGGTATTTAATCTCTTGATATGTATGAATGATGGCATCATGTTCGTTCAGAATCTTTGTCGTTTACCCTAAAAGATTTATTTACTATTATTTCAGCTTGTGAAAGATCAATCCGTTCAGAAGGTGAATCTCTCAATAAGTTGGATGATGATACACTCGTTCAAATTCTTTGCGGTTTACCCCTTAAAGATGCGGCAAGAACGAGTGTCCTTTCACGTAGATGGAGGCACTTATGGCGCCGTTCACTCATGTATCCGTTGAATAATATGTAAATTTCCATCAAGAACCGAATGCTAGTACTGTGACCCGTAAAGTGAGTATTCTTGCATAAATTTTCTAGTCCTTTTTTAAACTCAAGCTTATTCCTAGTTCTATGGATGATTAGATTTATTTTACCATCAAGAAGCAAGTCAAGAGCTTGTTTTACAGCTCCAATTGAGAAACAATTTATTCCGTTGATGAAGTTCGTTTATTTATTTGTCGTTTCATAAATTTTCTTGTTTACATGTTAACAAGGAAGAAATCGAAACCTTTTTTATCAAATCTACATTATCTGGAACGTTCACACATAGGTGATATGTCTCCGAAGAATTGAAAGTAAACGACACATCACTGTCCTTTTGGAGTTTGATGTGTGCTTTTACATTCACTGAGTTACTTTGTTGTATTCAATTTCTAAGCATTCCATTGTAGGGCTATAGTCTTTTAACATGTATAGTGATATCAAGGCTCATTCTCAGCTCGTCAAGCTTCTCTCGGAGTGATTATGGTTGAGCTTGATTTTGACTGGTTCTACTATTTTCAAGTGCTCGAATTTGACACAACGATGCAAATTAAGTACTATAGACTTTCTTTCATCCTTGGTTAGTGTATTTCCCTTGATATATTTAAAATCGCTGTCTGGAAAAGAAAGAGAATCGTAGTGTATTTGAATTTTAACCTATATATGTCGATTGTCAAGATATACTCCCTGTAAATACGTCTTTAACGGATTATTTTTTGCCATCACATTGCAGTGAATCTTGAGATGATGTCTATAAAACAGATGTTGTGAAGATAATAGAGAAAGCAGAGGAAGATAGCAAAGTTACCTTTAGGTGATTTACATGAAAATGTTCATAGCTAAAATATTTTAGGTACTTTTTGTTATTCTTTGGTTCATACCAAAGATGTTCTTTTTTTCTTTTCTTCACTAAGTTAATGTGACATTTGGTTTATGGAATTTGCATGAAAAATAATCAGAAGTGGTCATCCAACTTCTGAATTTTTCTTTGCAAAACATAGAAGGAAATGCATATTTGTCATCTTACAAATAGTGTTTCTTTGTTGTCTTTTCCCTTTCTTGAAGTGGACGTTAACGTTGTGTGATTTACAAGAATGACCTTGGAGGAGGTCGGTGTCTGAACTTTTGACCTCGCGGACAAAACTTCTAACCTTGAAGCTTTGCCCGAGCCAAGGTCATTGAGGTGTAATTTATTGGTAAACGACACATAAAAGAATACTTGAGCCTAGAATCTATCGGAAACAACCTCTCTATCTTTATGAGGTAGGGGTAAGGTCTGTATATGTTCTACCCTCTCGAGACCTCACTTGTGGAATAATACAAAAGACATGTTTCTTCAATAAACAGCATTTCTTCATATAAAGGAAAAGAACCTAGTCTACCAATTGAAGTAAAATTCCAAATCTCAAATTCATTTTCAGGAAAGGCATAAAAGATTGCAACATAAAGTATATATAATAAGGTCCTAATAGACCTTAAAACTCACAACTTAATTGTCTTTTTTACAATCTTGAGTAAATTAATCTTTGTGAAATGGAAAATATGAGATTCAAAGTTGAAACTGTGGCAAGTAGTAAATTAAAAGGAGCAATATGGGAAGATGTTGATGTTGGTGATATTGCAATGATCTTTATTTCTTATGGAATAACAGTTAGCCATCTCCAATTTTTATATGTCAATGATGGAAAATTTTCTCCATCTGTGAGACATGGTGATCCTATAGAAAATCTTGAAATTGTAAGTTCCACTTTTATTGTTTCGTGTTGTGTCTTCTTTACTGTTGTATTTTGTTTTTAAAAAAATGTTTTACTTGTGCCAATGGTCTGTCGGAAACAATTTTTCTACCTCCGTAAGGTAAGGGTAAAGTCTGCATACCTCATGGCCCATATCATGGGATTTACTTAGCATGTTGTTGTTGATGTTGTACGTGCCAATGGTCTATTTGCTCTACGAGGTAAGGGTAAGACTTCTATATATTCTATTACCATCCTCAGATTCAACGTTGTATCACTAATTTGTTTGCTCCAATTGAAATTTTGTTCTTCATTAAACATGTTTTGCCCTTGATTTAGATCGACTCTAGAAAAAAAAGTGATTATTGTTGTTATATTTTGATTTCATTATCTATGATTGAGTCGTAAATTTTTTTGAATAGGACATACGCTACGTCTCAATCAAGTTTGTTTTGGTATCTTTTTTAGCTGCTCTAGAAAAATTAGGAGATCTCTATCTATAAGAGATACATGATTCATTCTACTTCTGATTAGCAATGTATCAACAATGATCATCGAGGGTTCATATAGTTGATAACAACTCACTTGATACAATACATGTTTGGTATGTAAGTTGATGTCACATGTGGTCATCGAACTTTACCCGTTCTATAAGTAGAGTCACAAAACTATCTTTGTATCATTAAAATCACTAAACTTTACCTGTTATATACAAAACTAACCCAAAACATTTAATTTTATCTAACAATTTTTTTAAAGAATTTTCAGATCAAGCTGGATTATCCAACAGAATATTTGATTGGAATAAATGGTCGACATGGAATAGTTGGAACAGATAGAGTTTTGAAATCAATTACATTTGTGACAAATAAAAATTCATATGGACCATTTCCAAAAAATAAACCTACTTATATGGCAAGTGAAGACACAGAATTTAATATAAATGCATTGGATCATGGTTGGCTCAATGGATTTCATGGCACAATTTGTGGTTATCAACTTGAAAGTTTTGGAGTTTACATTAAACCAATGCCAATTATTGCAACTCCAAAAAAAGATATTGATTATGAAAAAATTGATGTAATTGAGGGTTGAATGTGCAAATTGTAAAAGTTCATGTATGTATGTACTTGTTATATAAATAATATAAAGATCTATCAAGGTTCATGAAAAAAAGATATTTACTTTTCGTGTCAAGTCAAGAGTTTTAGCGCAATGTACTGTGTATGTGTAGACAACTTTGAATGGGAGAAGAATAAAGCAGGATATCTTTTATGTTGATTGAACAAATTTGCGCACTCTAAACAACCCCACACAAGCATCAATGGTTATTCTGAGACTCGAATTTGTACCCTATTGATCATACAGAGATAACTTCGATTAAGGGTGCGTTCAATACAAAGGGGAAAAATATGTGATTTTTTTTACTTATTTTCGTGTTCGATACATTAGCAAAATAAATCATCCTAAAAACGTTCGTATGTTTCAGACAAATACTATCGAAGGTGGGAGTGAAGGTAGAGAATGTGGGGTGGCAAGGATGTACTATGTAGGCTTCAAGGGGGGGAGGTGGTGGTGGTGAAAATCAGGTATTGAATGGTGCAGATGACACAATCAATATGAAACTTGTTTCCCTTATTTCCACTAAGGAAGTCGTTTTCCTCATTTTTAAAGGATTTTGTTTTCGTACCAAAAATGTTTTTAAGCCAACCAAACATTTCCTTCGTACCGAACACACCCAAAATCAAGTGAAGCAACCCAAACTAAGCAAAGCCCCTCCTTATTCAAGACAAGAAGTAAGAGTAACACCTAAAAAGACCAGGAAAAAGGAGCAACACACTAAAAGTGGAAAAATAAGTCCATCTAGAAAACATTTTTCAAAATATTTAAGCCAATCGAACATGAAAAAATTGGAAACAGAAAATGTTTTCCTCCGTACCGAACGCACCGAAAGTGGAAGATTAGGGGAAATGACTATTCAATCTTCTGCATTTGAATACTAAGAAAGAAAGAATCAATTGGCTAATTTATAGACAACATCAAAGTGTAGAGGAAAAAAAAGATGAATCCTACACAAGTATGTCTATCTTACAGCAGTAATTTTACCCGAAATCGTCTGCACCAAACAAGTCGCGACACATTAAGGCCACGGACGCAATCAAGTAGACCACCTACGAAGTTATTTACACAACCTTTGATCCTGAAATGTGTAGTCAAATCAAAGGAGTTGCCACTCATCTTCAGGTCTACTACTACCATCTGATTCACTGGGGGCTACAGCATCGAAGGAGTCCAGTTCCGAGACTCCAGTATCACTAGTCAACCTGTCATTGTACTCGACTGATGTGGCAGAGCTACGAGTTGCAGTTATGGTAAACAATGGAGCACCGTTTGATTGATCTACTAGCTCAGATGCCCGTATACAAAAATCATCAAAATCACCTACAGAGATTATACAGAAGTTAGCAGTCAAGAATCGACTCATGTTAGCCATGGTAAGACAAGCGCAGCAGTTTCTGGAAGCATACTTTTATCTCTACAATAAAATCCAATAGCCAAGGAGGGATCAATTGAATCCAGCGGAAAATGCCTAACAGTACTGCAATCGAAATCCAAAAGGCCATGATGTGATAAAAACGAAAAAAAATTGGAAAAATCAGATGAGAAACTAGAACGAGAATTCGCTTACTTGCAGTGATAAGATGAAGTATCAACATCTAGCTTATCCATTTTAATATCAACAACCTGCACACCAGACAGATAATGAGGAACAATACACCCTACAATCCATGAAAGCAGATGACACAATTATTATGGTGGCGTTTGTCCATGAAAATTGTGAGTATTTGAAAAAAATAGTTTTTGTATTCGAAGTGAAAAATGATATTTCAAAATTGAAAACCTCAAACTTTGGAACTTCATTGATAAGCACTATATAAAAACAGATATCAGTTATAATATCAACAACCGGCTCATCAGACAGATAATGCTAAATCAGTAAATTCTCCATCCCAATAGATAAGCCCGTAACACTTCACATGTTAAAATCACAACAAATGAGATCACAAGCACCATAAAGAAAGTTAACAAGACGAAATAGTAAGAAAGCTGAACAACCAATTAAGAAAATACTCATTTGTTAGACAGTGATTCCCTACACGTCCACTCGACTCAAAGGAAAAGTTATAGGGAAAGATCATAAAGGGAACAATATATTTTTATTTTTATTTTCCCTTTTTGGTAGTGTCAGGAAACTACACGAAGAAACTGATGGATCAAGACCCTGAAACGAATATGTAGGAAGATTAGAACCTCACTGAACAATATTCAATTTTCACAACTGAAAATTGTGAAGTTAAATAGAAGGCTTTCCAGGAGGAGGAGTTGACTAGCAAAGCTGTGTCACTGACTAAACAGGACGCATAGCACAAGACCACTGAACTAGACTTGTCAGATATATTAGTTAAATGTCAATCGTGGTTGCCGTGGAGATGTAGGCTGGAGAAAACGGAACCCTGGGGAAACCCACAATTTTAAGGCACTGGGAAGAGGAGAACAGAAAAAGTAGTTTGGTGATTGTTTTTTATATAGCACCCCTCCCGCTACAGCAATATGGCTAGTATTTTAGTTGGGTGGCCTTGCTAGCTCTGTTGCCCGTAGAAGATTCTATGAAGGTCCTCTAAAACAGCGAAGATCTGTCCGAATATATTCTACTTAGAGATTCTCATAGAAGCTTATTTTCTAAGTGGGAATCGAGAAAAAGCTTTAAGAGAAGGATATAGTTTCAGCAAACAGTAAGAGATCTTAAAATAAAATTTAAAAAGTTTTCCTTTGTCAGTAGTTCTCGGTGAGTCCTTAATGCTGTGGTCAAATATACAAAATCCAGTCAGTTTCCATTTCCAAGTCTTTTCTTGATTAGGTAAAGCCTACTCCAAAATCCTTTAACAAGGGGCCAATAATTATGGTTTTTCCACTTCCCCCTTGGTGACTCGAACTCCCAACCACTTGGTTGGAAGTGGAGTGCTGTTACCACTACCACAATTTCTCGTCCCCACTTCATGGTCATTTCAGGCTTCAGGTTTTGTTACAGTGTATATACGCATTTCATTCAATCAAAATTAAAGATCAGCTCTATCAAATCGAAGTGTTACCTAGGAGCCCATATCACCCCACCTCTCCTTTATAAACAAGCAAAGTATGCACAAAAAGCATGACAAAGACCAAATAAAAGTTGACTTTCTTGATGGTTGCAATGAATAGGCTGCTGAACTCGGACAGCATTGAAAGAAGCTGAATTCCATATATAGCACCCAAACATAAAAACTTCGATTTTAAGGCTTGCCGATTTATACTAGATCCATGTAATGACAAAATAACTGAAACCCCATCGAAACGTATGAAATAGCTCAGATATGCAACCAAAAAGAAAGATAATTACTGGCTGAACTTCATGTGGATCAAGATAAAAGGCTTTATCATCTTGCACGCCAACAATGTAAGTTGACGCTCCAGGTCTGCCACCTAGGATCCCAAGGCTTTGAGGAAAACTAAATGTAGCTGCCAGTAAAGGAAGATACCTGATATAGAAGATGTTAAAGGAAGTTCAGTAAACATAAGTCTTTGATCTTTTCGTTTGATAACCAACAACAATATAATTATCAAGTAAAGGTTCTGGCTTTTGCAGTAGGAATATTAAATCATCCATCAAACATCAACTCAATCCACAATTTTAATCTTAATCAGATATGGCCTTCTAGCAGTGGTCAAATGTGTCTTAACACAACATGAAGATAAACGAAACACCAATCAAACTAGTTGGAGTCAACTATATGAACTATCAAAGCCTGAATCTCAAATTAGTTGGAGTCAACCATATGAATCACCCGTATCCATTCTGCTCTATAGAGTGAAGAGGATTCATCACAGTGAGATCATTATCATGCTGGTGATCAACCTATAGCAGTGCTTCTTGTTTTTTTCAAACTTGGAAAGGTATAATTAAACAAACATGATTAGCAGTGTCTTTTAAATATACAATTTATTATGTGGTCCTTAAACTTTTAAACACAAGCACCTTCCAGCTAGATTATAGTGCCAGAGTTTCTGGTGGTGCCATTCTTGTTTCATGTTCCCACGAGAAAGAGAACAATGGTAGAATTTGCATTGTAGGAACTAGGAAATATCAGTTTGCGACCTTGAATCACATGCAATAGTGTCGGTTTTCTATCTACTCTTGTTGCAATAAAGTAATGGTTAGATCAAGTAATTTGACAAGATAGTCTTCAAATGAGTCTGTGATACATTTAATTAGTTTTGTTTCTGAGATACCAAAGCATGATCTCCATAAATTATTTTCAGTTTTGTTCATTATGTTGGTGCTTACTGTTCTTCATGGTATTAATCAATGTAACCTACCACGGCTCCTCTTAAAGAAGATGCATGGTTCCCCCAAGAAAATCTTGTGCCCGAGAAAAGAAGATACCTGATTCCCCCAAGAGAAGTATTTTGCAAGAAATGCTAAAAAATCGTCCAAGGTTAAGGAGTAGTTTGTCAATTGCCAAGACATCTAAATCCTAAACGGTAAGGGAAACTCTTTACTTGGTAAAATAGTGAAATACATTCTATACTAAATTCTATGAAAGATTCTTTAAAGATCATTACTAGCACTACAGTGTACCAAATCTAATTTTCCATTCTACGAGAAGAAAAAAACTAAAAGCGTGGAAACTTAGCCGAGTTCTACATTGTATAAAGAACAGAATTGTCGAGTCCAGCTTTTGACATTAGAATGTCCAATGACCATAGCCAAGGCTGTGTAGCATAGTTAAATCATTTCCATAAGTCCATGTAGCATTGGTTAAACTACTAAATCACAATGCAAGATACTTAACAGGATGTTATTGAAATTAATTGTCAGAATATCCACTTCCGGAAATAGTTGTTACAGCCACAAGGTATCAGTTAACTCCATGAAACAGATGCTGATTTGACAGTCAGTAGCAATTCTAATTTCTCTACATACAATTTCATAATAATAGAGCAAAACAGGCAATGAAATAGTAGTTATAGCGTTAAAGTTGCGATAGATCCCCAAGAAATCACCACGTGTTTTACACCACGACCAAATAAATTCAATCACAGTCTTGTTTGATTTATTTATGACCGTAATTCAGAAAGATATTATATAACAAGAATAGGCAAGAGTTTTGCATCATAATAACATCCAATGTAGATCAATAAAATAAGATAAATGAAAGTAAACCTTGAATTGATTTTGTCAAGTCCAAGAACCAATGGAACTAAGAAAACAACAGGTGTCCAGTCAACTTCGCCTTTTGACAAGCCGGAACAATGTTTGACAATGTCCTCAATGCAGAGCACTGGTGCTCCACCTCTTTCTCCATCTTCATCCCCAGATACAACATAGATAGCCATAGCCGGAGAAACGTCTGCATTTCCTGTTTCTTCTCTTTTGCTGCGTGCTAATGTTTCCCAGGTGCGACACATTGCATACGGACCCACCCATGAACCAGGAGAAAGACCATAAGTCTTGCCGGCTTGCAGGAGGTTATGGATAGAGTAAGCTGACCCCTCAGAATCACCAAAGAGGTATAAAATCTCCACATACTTTTCTTCAAGCGGCTGCCAATGAGATAACATGCTAAATTTTCATGCTAAAACACTACATATATAAGATGAGAACCTGATCTTTTTTTCAATTTTTTGGATAAGAGATATGAGATGAGAACCTGATTGTGCATTATCGCGGTTTTAAATTGGAAATTGAGCATTTTAACAACTGAAAGTACTGCAGTGTTTTGACTTTCAAGTACCTTGTCCATAGATTTTCTCCACGATCTTCCTAATCGATGAAGAAGTAAAGCCTATATATATACAGGAATCGTCAACGTCACTATACCAGACACAGTAAGCATTGGAAATTCACAAAATGGCAATAAGAATATACAGATTTTAGCTAACATGTCCTCATACTATCACATTTTACGTGGCACACTTTCCTTTTTAGTTTGTCCCAAAAAGAATGTCACCTTTCTTTTCTTTCTTAAACTCCGTGCTTAGTCAAATGGTGCCACATAAATTGGGATGGAGGGGAGCAACAAGAAAGAAAAGGAGTTATGCTACTGTGAAAAACCTGAGCAACAAGCATCTGACTGCTCCTAAGCATGCAACCCCAATTAACATCACTGGTATACTTAGTATCTCCAATAGGAGCAAAACCTGTAATTACATTCAATCAAATATAGCCAAATTCACATCTTCCACACACCAAATCAAAGTATAATCACATCAAACTAATCAGGGCAAAAAAAGACTACAACTTTAAGCACCTTTACGATATGTGACAAGAATCCTGGATGAGAAATCATCAACAAAAGCAGAAAAACCTTCACTTTGAGTTGGTTCTATGGATGAATCATCATCTTGAACAACTTTATAGCAAACACCCAAAAGCCAAATATCACTCTTAGACCCATTAGGAATCCCAGTTTTGTCCATCCCAAAAATCCTCCTCATTGAGCCACTGTTTATCATTCTTTTCACAGCACTAGTCCAACCAATACCAACAATACCATTATACTTCTTTGAACAACAAAATTCCCCCTTTTTCAAACACCCTTTTGGCTCACTATCAAATATTGAAAAAGGAGAAACCAATAAACCAGACCAAACAGAAGATTTATTATTAACCTTACAGCTGCTACTACTACTGCTTGGTCCTGGTCCTGGCTCTGTAGAAACAGAAGAACCAAGATTTTTTCTTGGGGAATCTGAATCAGATGAGCTTCTACTAAACTGGGATTTTTTAGGCATCAAAGATTATAGTTTGTATCAGGACACATGGTACAAAAAGAGCTCTAAAACTGGCAACTTTCTGTCAAAATACTATCTGGGGTTGTGAGATTTGGAGAAAAGATTGTGACTTTATGGGATTTAGGGATTTTTACATGAGACAACTATATAGAACTGGCTAATTTTATCAAGATTTTGATCTGGGGTTGTGAGAATTGAAGTAAAGATTGTGAAATTATGGAGTTTTGGGATTTTTTACATGGTAGAACAACATAGAACTAGCAATTTTTGGCTAATTTTGTCAAGATTTTGATCTGGGGTTGTGAGAATTGAAGCAAAGATTGAGAATTGATGGGATTTTGTGTACTAATGATTGGAAAATTGAAGGGAATTTTGGCGTGTATTGAGGTCAAACATTGGAGAAAGTGGCGTTTACGAAATTGCCTTGGATGAGGAAAGAAGAGAATTGAGGAAAAGAGGAGAGATTTATATTGTATGATAATCTTTGAGAAAAAATAACAAATGGTACCCTAAGTTTGGGTAGGTTCAATCTAGTCATTTAAATAAGTGAAAACGTTCAAAAATGACTATAGTTTATAATTAATTGTAATTAGTAGATACATGTTAAAAGGGGGAGAGAGGCAAGTGAGGTCGAGAGAGAGGAGAGTGAAAGGAGGAAAGTGAGAGATACATGATCGATAATTATATGATGAATACAATTGTTTTGTATCAAAACTAGCTACTATAAGAAGCAGAGAGGCAAGCGAGATTGGAAGATGGAGGAGAAAGACTTATGAGAGAAAGAAGAGAGGGACAGGAGATATACAATTGATTTGTATATCTAATTGATAATTGTATCACAGATATCCTAAGTTTGGGTTGGTTCAAACTAGTCATTTAAATAAGTGAAAATTTTCAAAAATGACTATAGTTTAGGATTAATTGTGATTTGTAGATACATGTCAAAGGGGGGAGAGAGGCGAGTGAGATTGAGAGATAGAGGACAGAGGAGGGCAAGATTTGGGAGCGAAAGAAGAAAAGTGAGAGGTATATTTGTATATTTGATTGATAATTGTATCATGAATACAATTATTTTGTATCAAAACTAGCTACAATAAGGAGGAGCAAAGCAAGCGAGATTGGAAGATGGATGAGAAAGGCTTTTGTGAGAAAGAAGAGAGGCGGGAGATATACAATTGATTTGTATATCTGATCGATAATTGTATTACAAATACAATTAATTTGTATCTAATACTATTGTATTCAATTCGTTCATACAAGTCTATTGTATCAAATATGTTAAACAACTACCATTTGTATCCAAATACAATTGTATGAACAAATGCAAAGCTGATAAAAGTAATTGAAAATTACTCAATTATATACATTTGTTGACTTAAAATATATAATTACTTGTATAATTTTATCTAATATATCAAACAGTAACATATACAGAACTGATAAAAATAAGGAAAATTTTCATAAATCACAATATGTTTAGACAAAGAATCACCACAACTTGTATAAAATCTATCTAATATACAAATCAAATTGTAACATATACAACTGATACAAGTAATTGGAAATTACTCAATTATATACAGTATGTTTAGACAAAATCACACACAAACAAACTTAGTCTAGAATTTGATACAAATTATTTTCAAACAAATCAACTACTTCATATTTAACCATTATTACGGATCTTAATACAAATTAAACATGAATTAACCAAGAAATATATGAAATGCATATACGTAGAAGAATATACAACTCGTAATGAATAGATTGTTGTGTTTACTTTTCGTTGTTTAAACCACAAAAAAAAATCAATTATTTCCATTCTAATACAAAAGAAGCTTTGATTGAATGAAAACAATGAATACTTTGGGGTCGTTTGGTATGAGGGATAATACCAAATAATCCTGAGATTAAATTATAGTACCGCTTATTTTGTTGTTTGGTTGGCAAGTTCAGGATAACTTATCCCGGGATTAATAATTAGTACCGGGATAAGTTATCCCTCTCCTTGGGTGGTATAGTATTCCCGGGATAACTTATCCCGGGATAAAATAGATAAATGACAAAAATGTCTCATTCAACCCTTTTGTTATATCACTTTTTACATTAATGAAGGGCATTTTTGTAAACAAATAAATTGTTCTTAAAATTTATAATTTTGGATACAACAAACCAAACACTCAATAAAAAATAATCCCATCATAACTAATCACATCATAATTTATCCCATCATAACTTGAATTCAAACCAAACGACCCCTTAAATTGTGTTTCATCAAGAAGAAGACTTGTTTTGGTAACGTATTCTAATTAAACTAAATGACCTTTATTAAATAATTATTTTCTTTAATTACCGCATAATCAATTAGATATAATTAAATAAAATTTGTATAATTATAAAAAGGATGAATTATACAAATCAAAATCATAATAACTATTTAAACTATATGATGTGCAAATAAGCAAATTATAGTTAAAGAGGTCTATTACTGTAGCTATTTTTTAAATTTCCCCAAAAATAAAATTGTGTGAGTGCAAGACCCAAAAATTAATCTATACCCAGCTCAATTTTCGCAAGATTGAAAATATTTTTTGCAAAATAGATTTTCAAAATCTAATCAAATTTCATGGTCAAACATACATTTAAAAATATAATTTTTAAATCTATAACCAAATACTAACTAAATTTGATAAAATTATGTATTTTTTTTCTTTTGTCAAATATTTAGCAAATTATGTATGTTAGATTTGATAAGAATGTTAAAAACAAGATTTTAGTTGGGAACTCATATTTAGAGATGCATCTAGCTAGTGAGCAAATATATTTGTTTTCGATTAAAATATCTTTCCTAAGGCATGTAAAATTATATGCCTTATATAAATAATATATGTATTTTTAATATTTCTGCAGCTTTTCGAGATGTAACTTCAATTGTTTTTAGTTTATTTTCATATTTAGTAAAATTCTTTGTGTTGTATTCATATTTATACTAAAAATAGATATTTAATTTGAAAAATTAAGATTTAAGTACCTATAATAATTATGAACGATATAGTAAAATTATTATTTTATTTATTATTATTTAAGAGATGTGATAAATCAAATAAGAACAAAGTAAATAAAAATAAAAAGAGCTATTTTTTTTTTATCAATTTCCCTTAAATCTTAGCGACAAAATTTATAAAATTATCACATAAAAATAAATCTACTATAAAACTATCATAAAAATAATAAATCTACAAAACAAAAAATTATTTTATCAAAAAATTAGATGAATATTATATAATTTTCTATATATATCTTTTTTACCTATTTATATTTATTAAATTAATTAAAACCATTTTATATAATCTTTTTTTACCTATTTATATAACCTTTTTTTTTTTTGAAGTATTCTCTCCCTCCCTCTCTTTCTTTCTTCTCTGTTGCTTTTTGCTGCTCGGAGGCTTTTTTTTCTCCGGCAATCGCCGGCGACGACTACCATTTCCCGCCGGTAAAGGTTCGTTCTTCACTTCTATGCTTTATCTGTTCTGGGTGTTCTCCCTTTTTGCTTCTTTCGATTTCTCCTGTGAGTTGTTCATCTCTTGTAACATTTAGTTTTGTTAGCAAAAACAATTGAGGGTAAAATGTAGGTTTTTTTTTTCAGTTTTCTGAAGTGGGTTTGGGAATTCGCCAAGTTTTGTGGTGTTTTATCGATTTTTCTGAGTGTGGGAAGCTAATTTTGTTGAGTGATCTGAGTTTGTTGTTTAAGATTTTTGAATTTTTCGTGTTTTGCTTTGTTTAATTAGATTCAGAATTTTTGGAATGTGTTTCATTTGCAGTTCTTTGAGATGGTTTTTTTGTTGTTTCTTTGAATTTTGATTATTTTATCTTGTTTACATTTGATTCTGGTGTGTTGAACTCACATTTTCTAGATTTGTTTTGAATTGCTACTCTTATCAGTTATAATATAATTGTCAGTTCCTGAGAGTCCAAAAAGTATTGGGGAGGTAGTGGTAAGGTGTGCTTACACTCTGCCGTCCTCGTACCCCACTTGTGTGATTTCACGGTATGTTGTTGTTGTTGAGAGTCTGAAAAGTGTTTTTGGCTAAAATTTGCTAGCAAAAACAACTGAGTTTAGTTTATGTATCTATTAGAGTTAAAATGTGGTATTTTTTCATTTTTCGTAAGTGGGTTTGGAAATTCACCAAGTTTTGTGCTGTTCTATTGATTTTAGGTTTTAGGAATCCTATCCCTAACGAGCTAGAAATGGAACAAGTGCGCTTAGCTTTTTGCTTGAGAGTAGGACTTGAGTGTAGAAAGCTAATTTTATTGAGTTGTACTAATATTGTTGAGTGATCTGAGTCCGTTGTTAAGATTTTGAAAATTTTGAAAATTTTGTGTTTTGCTTTGTTTAATTGGATTTAGAATTGGGAATGTGTTTCATTTGCAGTTCTTTAAGATGGGTTTTAGTTTGTTTCTTTGAATATTTTCCTCTTCCCCATTTTTTTTCTTCTAAATTTTGATGCTTTTATCTTGTTTCCATTTTGTTCTGATGTGTTGAACTCACATTTCTTATATTTGGTACAAATTACTACCCCTTATGTGTCGAAGTTACTATTTGGAGAGAGTCAAAAAGATATTTGTTTTAGTGTGGTTCTTTTCAAGTACTTCCTAAATATTTTGAATAGTTTACTATTGTGACTTATGTTACTTTTTATGTAGTTTCAATTTTTTTTGAAGATTCTATGTCCAAATTCGGGACGAACAGTAGATAGTTTCACCCTTGCACTTTGAATCAAGTCCATAAATTGAAACAAGTTTGTCAAGGAGCATGCTTAACACCAATCTCTAATACTATATGCTTTGGTTTGTAAGCTTGGATTTTAGTCATATTTCTATAGGAGATTTGTTATGTGGTGTTCTACATTTTGTATTGGCTTCTTTGCTTCCTAACTGATTCATTTATTTTTTTTCCCTTGTAGGCTACAGTGAATGAGTGTTGCTACTTGATTGAGCCCATGCCTGCTACGCCTACGAAGAAGGTTTAGATTCGATTTTCTTCCATGTTATATTCTTTATTCAGCATAATATTCATTTCCAGTTTTCTTGCAAAGGAGGTTATATTGTTTGGTGTACCATTGTCGATTATGGGGCTATATACTTGAATCTAGACAATTTTTTGCTTTCTCGTGATAAAGGCCTGTGCTCTTTTTCAGTTCTATTAGTAAGTTTGTGGTTTTGGCATTTCTTTTCTTCCATCTCTCTTTTCTTTGTTATTATTTCTTGTTAGAGATATCTCACTCATGAAGTGAATTCTATTTTAATTTGAAAAATATGCAGCAGTTGAGAATGGTGTGCTTTTACTATTGATGCCCTGCTAGCTAATCTATCAAAAGTAGTGGATTCTTTCAGTCCTTGTATTTTACACTTATATTCATTGCACATATCTTTGTTTACTCTGAAAAATGATAAATTAGTGAAGGAAGGTACAAAAACCTGAAGTAATTGATAAAAGGGGTAAAATTTCACTTCTAAATGTGTCGGTAGGTTGTTATGACCTTGAATATTTCACATATTTATTCATGGCCTTCTATTTTCGTCCTATTTATTCGAAAGATGTCAAAATCGTAAATAAGGCACTAATAGCTTCATTAATTAATTAAAAAGGGGGGGGGGGGGATTATCACCTAAGGGTAAAGAAAACGCTCTTCTAATAAATCTAAAGCAAAGAAAATGGGATATTCCAGTAATATTTTACCACATAAAAAACAGTACTGCTCTAGTTTTAAATGATATGTCAATCATTTAAAACTTATTCTTTGGTTAAGGATCCGTTTTTGAAATAATGTATATGTACGCTCGCACCTAAACATGTAACCCTGTGGTCAATGAAGTGGGTTGAGAACCAGGAGGTTCAAGTTCAAATTTCAATGGAGGCAAAAACACTAGGTAATCTCTTCCCATATGTCCAAGCCGTGGTGGTAGTTACCTGTGCTGGTGGGAATTAGCATGTACCCCATGGAATTTGTTGAGGTGCACTCAAGATGGCCTGCACCACAGTTATATAAAAAAAAAAATTGCTACTGACCAAACACAGACTCTTTTGCTGTTGTAGACAAATTGTCCCTAATCTGCTTTTCTGATTTTTTTTCTGGCTTAACTATTCTTTTATTGGTATAGCCTGATTAGGAGGATCCATTATATATTTGCTGTTTTCTTATATTCTTTTGCCTGGGCTATTCCTTTATTTGAAAATTTGGTATTTTATAGTTTTAGCAACGGTAAAGCCTGAGTAGTGTAATGGTGGAAACATGTCAGCTAAAAATCCTATGAGAATACTGATATCTTGTTCTTATATGATTGTTAGTGAGCTTCTTCTTATGGAGTCTGGTGTGTGCGTGTGTTTATGTTTGTGATCTCAACATCTTCTTAATATGCATTTGTTTTCTTTTTCTATACAGAGTGCTACCCGTGGTGGGATAGGGAATGTATTCAACAAATTAACAAGCAAAATTGGAGATCCTGTTGACTTTGAACTTCCAGATTGGTTGAGTAAATGGCAACCCACTCCCTATCCCTATACCTCTATAAGGCGAAGTATCCTTCAATAGAAATAGTTATCATGGATTTATAGATGCGTGATAAAAGTTTGGTAGTCTGTTTCCTAATTAAATATCTCTTAGTCCTATACATTGTTTGATAAATAATTGATTATGGTGTTCTGTTTGATGTGCACCTATTTCTTATCTTTCCGTAGCTTCTTTTGGCCATTCTCCTTTTCTATTTGTGTCAATATTAACTACTTGAAGATATATACCTCACCAATAAGGGTAAGCGGCGGCTAGAAGATGATGGCATATCTTGTGCCTGCAGTTCAACAGCAGAATCTTCGGACGTGTGTGGCATGGATTGCCTTTGTAGGTAAGGAGGACTTAGATTAAAATTCATTAGCAGTCAGAACTTTAATAGAAACTTATAATATATTTTTTGGAAATTATATCCGTATGACCTGCTGCATAAATTTATTGATTGAGAGTTTCATGGAGAAGAAGAAACAACAACCATAGCACCTCCATCTCCAACGGAGGATAAATCTTCATATTTGTCGGAGGAACTCACCGACCGTGCCGGTGATGACGAGAGAGTAATTGACGGAGAAGAAGAAGACAAAGAAGATGAATTCGCCAACAACATTTTCCTGCAACTTTTTCCTTTTCTCCTTTCTTCCACTTTTCTTCTTGCTTTACCTGACTTTTTTTTTTCATACATACAAATCACTCTTTAAAGTTGCCCAAAAATAAACAGTAGATCTGTAACTGTAAAAAAATATATTAGAATGCTGTAGGTCGGAGTTTGTCAGTACTCCATCTGGTTTATATCAAGAACCAAGTGGGCAGGTAATGTGCCAAAAATGATAAAACCCACTCTATATGTTTTTCTTGAAATCAAAATATAATCCCCTCCTCTTATAAGAATAGAGAAAATAGATACATGGAGATACTTTGAGTAATAAAAATGGCAGGAGAAGCATTTTAGGGATTTTGTATAAGAATCGGTTATGGTAATTGAACAAGAACAGAAAAATCCCATAAAAGGAGAGAAAAACTAATAACTGGTGACAGAAAAAGGAAATAAATAAGAAGAGAGGGAGGAAGAAAAGAGTGTATGGAAAGAAAATTAAACTAATTGTGGGATATTGTTTATTGAGATCTGGGTGGAGTTGGGTGGGTTTGTGTGTATGGGGGGTTGGGGGACAGTGCTAGAGATAGAGGAGAAAGAAAAAGTGAAAGTGAAAGAAAATTAGCATAATGTAAAGAAAGAAAACAAGGAAAGGAATAAGAAAACCAATGAAATGTTATTTTTCTAAAGAATTTACGCGTGCACCACACTATCCTACACATATCTGAGTTTGACAATTTAAGGGATTATTTATTCCATTTGTAGTCAAGGAGGTCATAAGACCCCGTGTAGTATAGGTGTGTAGTTGGTAATGGGATTAGGTTTTTTTGGGGGGGGGGGGTATTTGGTTATTTTCTCAAGAAATGAACTTAAATTGCCTAAGAAAACGGAAAAAGTCTTGTCCCAGAAAAGATAAAGAGAAGAAAGGTGATAGATAGTCAAGTCGCAAAGAAGGATGAATGGGGAAACGAAAAGGGAAATAGAAAAGGAGAAGTTGGGTGTGGGTTGAGTATTTTGGTAGGAATACGGGAGGGGAAGGACAGAAGGGGAGAGGGGAGGGCTTGCATGGTGTGGTGGTGGTTTAATCTGCGAGTATAGAGCTTGCAGGGGTGGGGTGTTCTCAATGGCGAGGGAGGCAGCTTTTGACTATGCTGTAAGTGGTAGAGAGTAAGGTTCCTGGCATAAGGTTTAAGGTGAGATCATGGGAGGAAAGCTGGACTTTGATGAAAGGGGATGTAGGAAAGGCTTCAGTTGGGTAAAAGAAAGAAGCCTTAACATGTTAAATATCATAATAGGTGTTTATCCAGCAAAAGTTATCCCCAGACAACAATCGCCCCCCTCCCATAAATTAAATGGTGAGAGTTCTTCAGATGATTTAACGAATCATCCTATCACGGATGCACCAAAATGTGAGATTATGTTGGAAAAATCTTATGCAAACGTTAATCCGACGAAGTAGCACCTAAGGCGCAAAAGATATACTTCTTTCAGCATCTTTTCTGACATTTAAACCATCTTTAAAATTGTGGGTTGTTAGTTATTTCACTTCGCTCTTTCTTGCAGCATGCTATGGTCTAGCTGCACCTCGGGATGTAAATGTGGGAGTTCTTGTCTGAATAAGCCATTCCATCAACGTCCTGTGAAGAAGATGAAAATAGTGAAGGTATGCACATAAACTTTTAACATAGATATTTGGACTGATGTTAGTTATTGCGATATTTTGACAGCTTGTAGTCATCATTTATGACCTTGTCGTTATTAGTCATTTCTTTGTCTTTTGCAAGAGTTTGTAGACAATTCCTTTCTCATGTAAATTTTCATTTTTCTGACAACTGATGCCAAGGAACTTTGCTTAGAACCTGATGTTTCTTATTTCCACTTTTAAGAGGTACATTCTCCGACAAGTAAACTATATGTCAAGTGGTTTGATCATAAGAAAATTTAATTAAATAAATAAAAATAATACAGGTTTCCACGAGAAACATTATGTGTGAGTGAGTCTTAAGTGTTGATTACTTCAAGGGTTGCACATTTTTGGCCAGCGAAAACAAAAATTTAAAACACATAAATGTGCAATTTAAAATATAGACCATTGTCTTTTTTGTAGGGTCAAATTGGCTGATTGAGTGATTTCAGTCTTAAATCAGACATAAATTAGTTGCCTGTTGAAATGAAATTTAGATACTTATAAACTGCACAGAAGCACTTTCATTTGCAATTTCTCCCATATCAAAAATGGCGGCAAAATACATTTCAAAACTTAAGTCGAAGTACTATTTTCTTTAGACTCTTGGGAAGTGAAATTAGACAAAACTTTTGGCATAGAGGGGGTATATATCGTAAAGGATGCACCTAATTTTAAGATAGTTTGCAAGAAAGAAAGTTAATATTATGTACATAGATATTTTTGTCTACTGAAAGTTAATATTATGTATGTAGATATTTTTGTCTACCTGAGGGCAGGGAAAACTTGGGCAACTATGTTTGGTCTTGTTCATAACAGGTCTGGTCTAGTAAGTTTAAAAAACCTTCAAGGATGCTTAATTTTTTTCATAACAGGTCTGGTCTAGTAAGTTTAAAAAACCTTCAAGGATGCTTGTTCATAACCTTTCTTTGTAGTGGGGTTTCATAACTAGCATAGAAGTTACCTATCTTTACGTGTTCTAAAACATCTAGTGGGAAGAAACTCTACTGATCCAATATAGGATCTATTGAAAGAAGTTCTAGGTTTTCATGTCATGTCTTGTCATATGAGGTGTACTAACCTTTGTGGAGCACTGAAGGTAGGATGAGTATAATTTTCAATAATGTTCTTCACTTCTTTGTGGTCTTTATTTCTTTATGGAGTTTGAAAGTTCCCCTTTTGATGGTTGCTATTTTTCTACTCTTTACCTTCCCTTCTGCTTGCATTTATCTGCTTGCAGTTTGAAATAAAAGTCATTTAACACAACCTGTAGTTAGTTGCTATAGATCTAGAGATCTGCAGTATTCTGAATCTGGCAAATTGTTCTGCCAATTTCCTTGACCAACCAGACAATACCCTTTTAATTTAAGACCCTAATTACAGGGTTACTGACAATCACTTTTGACACCAATGTCTTTGATTAAGCACTGTTAAAATTTTCAGATGTGCTTTAATACTCTGCATCCTTTTTAGGAGCTCTTGTCAACTTTCACTTTTTTAAAGAACTTAAGGAGAGGGCATAGTTATTATTTTTGCATTTTCTATATCAAGTAAAGTGAGAAGACTTTCATTAATTTGCATCTAGCGGATGCTAATGGCTACAACATAGCTACTTTAAGTAAATCGATGATTTGATCAGGACTCTACATTTTCAAGATTACACCAACAAAAAAAAGTTCCTTAAAAACCTTGCCTTTACCAACGTATATAAGAGGGGTAACTAAGCAACAGGACCCTCATAAATCCTTTCTCAAAATACGACATTCATCAATTTTTACCAAAAATGACCATCAACACTTTTCAATTGCAAGCGAAGACAATTCGCATCAAAAGTGCAGGCTGGTACAATTTTTCATATCTATTTTTGCATTTAATTCAGTCACGTATCTGGTGAAGAAGTAAAGAAACGTTGGTTATTTTGTATTCTTCTTACTTTTCGTTTCTTTTGAAAACCAAGCAATAATCATCTAAGAAAATCAAGTTTTGTTGACACATAACATGCAGACTGAGAAATGTGGCACTGGGATTGTGGCAGATGAAGATATCAAGACAAAAGAGTTTGTTGTAGAGTATGTTGGAGAAGGTGAAGTTTTTTCAGTTTCTTGCTTAATATGAATAATAATTCATGTTCTGTTCATTCTGAGCTCTTAATTTAGTAAGTTACAACTGCAGTTATTGATGACAAGACATGTGAAGAGCGACTTTGGAAATTGAAGCACAGTGGGGAAACAAATTTTTACTTGTGTGAGATCAATAGGAATATGGTGATTGATGCCACTTATAAGGGAAACAAATCCAGATACATTAATCATAGCTGTTGTCCAAATACTGAGATGCAGAGATGGTATATAACTGTCATTAATATGTACTAATTATTTGTAGTTCTCTCAAATTCAAACCCTCTGTCAAGTGTCAAGGGATATCAACCTATTGTGTGATTTATTTATTTTCATGCTCAATCATATTTTCAGGATGATTGATGGTGAGACAAGAATTGGCATATTTGCGACACGTGACATTAAAAGGGGCGAGCATCTGACCTACGATTATCAGTATGGACATTGAATGATTTTTTGTTTTGTTTGTTTTCTGTCATCCTAGCATCTTCAGTCAGCAGTCTGTTATCTCAGAGTGTGCATTCGCCCTTCGTCTAACAAGTTTAGCAGGTTTGTTCAATTTGGTGCAGATCAAGATTGTCACTGTGGTGCTATAAATTGCAAGCGAAAGCTGGGAATCAGACCTAACAAACTAAAACTTCCTTCTTCGGATGCTGCTGCACTAAAGCTAGTGGCATGCCAGGTAGCTGCGCCCTTCCCCAAAGAGAAAGTACTGCTATCTGCAAAACATGTATGTACCTCTGCTCTGTCTGCTAACATCTGAGATACAAGAGCAGTGTGTGTCATCTGGAATCAATTCTTTTGGGTTGGACGTTTACCGTCTAGTTTTATGACTCAGTTTGTTAGTACTGGTCCATAATTGTTGTGGTGATTTGTGAAGATGAAATTGATAACAGATTAGACCTTCAGTTTTATTGAGCCAACATCTTTCTGTTCCTTTCTGAATTTTGTCAGAGGAAGACATAAAGAGGACAGGTACTTGGAATTACTGTCTAAAAGTAGGGCGTCCATTCCTTTTTCCGATTGGGCAGGGGCCAACCTGTTGAAAACCTGCTGCTTTCCCTGGAAAGATACTTTGAAGATCACTTTCCTATATCAAAATGACAAGATTTGTTCTGACAATGGAACTTCTTGCATTTGTTGGAAAGTAAAGATGAAAAATAAGAGAAATATTATAAGATAGCCCATTTATGAGGTTTTAAGTGTTCATTTTTTGACATGACCTGTATTTATATGTATGTAGAAAAACACAAAACAATTTTAAACTCTATGTAGACTAGAGGTTAAAGAAAGGCAACACGAAGATCATGAGTAATATATGTGAAGATGAAACAGACCTACTTTTTCTGAGGTAAAAGTGCGAAGATTGCACAATGGTAATTGGTACATTAAGTATGTTATAGGTTCATATCCTGTTATGGTTTCTAGTAAGATGAACATGGTTGGCGAATCGTTCATGACTAGTTGGATGACTGACCGCATTGTTTGTGTTTGGTAGAGACCAACCCCATGGTATTCCCAGATCTATGAGCCTGAGTTAAGAGTGTTAGATGCCTGTCTCAATTTCACCAGACTTGGATGATATAGGGAGATCATTCTAAGGCGGGTTTAAAATATGCTATTTCACTAATTAGGACATGGTTTTGGCATTTTGCAATGTTTGAACTTTAATCTAACTAGCCACTAGCCAGCTCTTGCCTGAAATTGATAAGAGTGGTGTCAATAATGTTCTGGTAATCTGTTTTGGTTCTTGCTTCATAAATGTATTTACATGTGAATATTTTAAAGGAGTTGCAAAGCACTCTAGATTTGAGTAAGGCTAACTGTTTCTTCTTTTTTTCTGATTTGTTTTCTTGTTATTCTTTCTTTTCTCAGATTTGTTTCTTTTTCTATATCTTCTTCGCAAAATGATGTTATTAAGGAAGAGATGGTTTTGAAATTCTTTTCCCTTGTTTAATTCTCATAAGAAGTGAAGACAGATAACTTTGATATGTGCAAAGAGGAAAATAAGAGAACAAGATGAGGAAATTATTCTCCCTCAAGCCCATTTACTTGTTTGATAGGATAACACTGAGAATATTTCCTCACTAAAGTTTATACTTATTAAAACGAACAAGTTTGTCATCTCGTTTGCACTTCCTTCCAAGGCCAAGTTATAGATTTGTTTTCTCTTCTGCTTATTTCCTTCATAGTTCTCCCATTTTACTACCTTTGTTTCCATTGATGGATACAGATCAATGAGTTGCATACATTTTGTTTCCCAAAGAGGCTATATCAAAAGCTCTTCTAGTATCCTTCAGATTCCTGTACTAAAATATCTATTTCTCCCGATATTGTACTAATGTACTTGTTAACCTTTTCTTCACTTATATTCCAGGATTCTCTAACTGAACTTCCCCCAAAAGGTAGGTTATGTATTCATTTGACCTACAAGCATATCTTTGTTAGTGAAGTTAACTTTTCTTTGATTTAACTCGGGCCTCATCCTGTTTAGGAAATTGGAGTTTTGACTCTGCTTGGAGAATCCAGCATCCTCGGAATTGCACAGGTCAAATTATAAGAATAATTCGCTCTTCTGACCAGAGGTATGTCGGTCTGTACGGTTGCATATTCTTTTTATTAATATAGGCACTTCTTGCATTTTCTACTGGCAAGTGACGGAAAATCAGCAAGTTCTTGTTCTATGAAAAATTTGTGATTGAGTTACCAATTATATTTAATATATATGTTATCTTTATTGTTGTTTTCTATTACTACTATCTTATGGTTTTACTTTCAGTAATCTTGGAGTCTTGTTTTAAAAATAAAAAAATATAAAATAATAATAATAGGATCTTTTAAAAGTTTATAGATTGAGGTTCAAAACTTGTATATTTTGATCCCCATGACCGTTCTGTAGTGTAATTAAGTACATAAAATCTTGAACTTGAATAGTGCTATAGATTGAACTTATCTTTTATGTGCAGAACAGATTATGCATTATAGCTAGCGACAGTTATATAAGTTTTGGCCATGTCTGAGTAAAATATATTTCCTTTTGTCACCTAATGCTGTTCTGTGATTCTGTCTATTAGGAAAGAGAGAGATTGCAAGCTTCCATACGTGCTCCAGTTTTTCTCTATTTTAGTCATAAATCAGCTGTCTGCATACATATGCCTGAGAAAGTGCATTAAGAAAGGAATCAAATCACTTAGACATCTAATATATATAGCCTAAATATGAGCTTTGGCGGTTGGAGTATAGTATTTTAGCTTCCACTTTCATAATGTTTAGCTTCTTTTTTTTTTTACTTTGAAGTATTTCTTAGTTCTCTAGGAAGTCTATTCAAACGCCAGATTTCAATTTTAAATGCTGAGATATTTTCACAAAACCTTCTATTTATTTCTATTCAGAGAGTAATTAGAAATTTATTTCACATGTGATCTCCATGGTTTCTTTTCACATAGCATCTCTTTTGTAAGGTCTCTTTGTAACTTTTTCTTATGTAATCCTCATGTTCGTACTAAACATTCTTTGCATTAGGAATTGTCTACTAACTTTGTGTGTGTGTGGTAACCAAGTATGAAAGTGATGTCGATCTTGTTAACTTAATATTTAAAGAAATAGCTATTAAACGTAGAAGCTAGCTAGTTTCTCTGTTGGATACTCTATTAATTGGTTATCCGTTTAATCTTCGGTTTCTTCTCATTTATTTGTTCATATTTTTACATTTTTCAGTCCTGTAGACTTCCTGGAGAAATTTCTCTGTGGGAACTCTATCCATTAGTTGGACATTTATTATTCGGTTTCTTCTCATCTGTTTGTTCATGTTACACTTTTCAGTCCTGTTGATTCACTGGAGTCTCGAATACCTGATGTTTCCAGTTCCTTTGGAATCATTAAACAGTTTGACAGCATCACCAAAAAACATTTGGTAAGGAAGTTTTGAATTGTTTAGTGTGTAACTTGGACACCCATGATTTGGCTGAAGATTTACTCTTGTTCTCATCCCCCACCCGCCCTAACAGATCATGTTTGAAGACGGTAGTGTTGAGCACCTTGACTTGTCAAAAGAAGATTGGGGATTTTGTAACTTTGCTTAATCAGGTATTTTGTCCCAACTTTTTATTGAATTTTCAACCTATTATTTGTTTCCTAGTGTAGCTGAAATCCCGAAAAATGATTTTCTTGAGCCAAGTGTCTCAGAAACAGCCTCCCAACCTCACCAAAGTCAAGGTCTGCATACACGCAGCCTCCCCTGAACTACTTGTTGTACTGCAGTTGAAATGGATCCATGTACCTAGTTCAGGTTAAAAGGGTGAATTTTAATCTATAGTGCTCAGACTTTCCAAAAACACTGCCGCAGACGAATCCTCTAAAAATGCACAATCCTCGCGCACTGGTCGACTTCTTTTTAATGAGTCCGAGCATCAGAGATTTATACACCAGTACAAAATACAGAGAACTTGTAGTAGTACCTTTTATTTCTATTTTGTATAATATTCGTATGAGATTAGGTTGAATGGAGCGATCTCATCAGTGAGGATTCATATAGCCCACTCCAACTTGTTTGGGGTTGAGGCATTGTTGTTGTTGTTTTTGTTTTCAATGGAATCCATAACGGAACGAGTGTTTTTGCAGGTCTTAAGCTGTCGAAATAAAGAAATACATGATTCAACCTCAGTAGCTGATACGCGACATATTCTTACAATCCAAAATTGCAAAGTGTCCTCTAGCTTTGCTCCTGCTGTACCAAATGTGCAAAGTTTCCTTTTAACATATTCTTTCGGGTGATAATGTCAGTTCACTCTTCCTTTTACTGGAGAGGGAAGTTCTGATGATTCTTTCCGATGCATTAGCACAACAAATGTAACAATAGCTCACCCTGTTCCAATTATATCGGATGTCCCCTGAGAAACAAGTTGACTCTGTGGATCATAATTTATTTACTAGTCGTAAAGATGGATTTGTTAGCTCTCGATTTTCTTGTGTAGTTGAGGATTCAAATAGCCGATCCCAACTTGCTTGGGATTGTGGTATAGTCCTTGTTATGTTTTCTTATTCAATGCACTCTTTTGGCCTCCAAAAGAATATTTGGTTTCACAATTTCTTTTAACTTGCAAAGTATATATTCATTAGTGTTGCGATTTTGATGTGCTTTATTTGTGTCGATGGTCTATCGGAAACAATCTCTCTATTTTCACAAAGTCAGACTACACTTGTGGAAATACACGGGATATGTGGGATTTTGCACCAAGTAACTCATGTTATACGTGCTATTTAAGTATTTTGTGTGTGAATCTTGGGTTCGCATCTAAACAAAGCAACATGTAGCAGTAAAAATGAAGAATAAAATATTACACGAATACTAACCTTACCATTATTCTATCTTAATATTTGATGTCTACAATTTCCTATCTCGGGCATGTCCTCAGTAAGTATATCTTATTACCCCCAACCCCTATTCTTCTTCGGACGACTTCTCGCACCTCTTTACTGATGCATTCACGCACCTCCTCTTTAAACGTCCCAACAATCTCAACTTACTTTTCTTATTTTGTCTGTTACAAAAGTCACTCCCACCTTATCCTAACTTCATATCCACATTTATGAAGTTCAAATTTGCAACCTATAATTTTTTTCAATTTAAAATAGTAATAAAATATTTTATTTATAATTTTTTGTATACGTCTTAAATAAGAGAAAATTAATCAAAATGGTCATTCAATGATAATTATAACCCAAAATCCACTATGAGATTTTTTATTATAATTATCAGTTCGGCACCTTAATTTGCCTTAATTGCTTCTTCTTCTTCTTCAATGTTGAAAGCTTGACTTTAAAAATCACGTGTTGTAAATGTAAAATGTTTCGAGTGAATAATATATCAAAAAGATTCAAAATATTGAGAGGAACTCATATCTAAATCTTGAGATTGTTTAGTGGAGATTTGAGTTAGTTATGATTGAAAAAAAAATCATTATGCAATGTATATAGATGTATTTACATCACTGATATATTACATCAACTATTTATACAATATCGATACATTGTATAGACATATGACCATTTTGTTGAAAATAATTTTTGTTACATGTACATATATTGTTAATTTTAGCCCTTTTTTATGAAAATAAAAACTTGAATATATTTGGTGCGAATGAAACTACTTTATTGTATATTTATGAAATTTACCTCTCAAATAAGAAAAACTACCTAATTACACAAACATTTCTACCATATTTGTCAATTCTTTATATAGTTTGAAATTGTAATAATTATATATTTTCTCACTAATTAATAATTTCATATCAGATTTCAAGTCAGATATTAGATATATGTATTTTTTGCTACCATATACACTGTGAAATAAAGAAACATAGCGCGAGAGGCCAAAGCGAGATAGAATGAATACAAACGAGAGTCATATACATGTGGATCACACTAAATACATGTATCTGAGATGTCAGATACATTCTGAAAATACAGATAACATATGGGAGAGAGGCGAACACGAGAGTTAATAATCTTATATACAAACGAATCTACTTGAATACATTATCAAGAAAAAAATATACGTAATTTTGACTCAATATATCTAAACACATAATATACTTGTATTTGAGGATCAAAATCTAGCACAAATGATAATTTCGAAAACTCACGGAAAGTGGCCCAAAAAGCCTATATAAGGCCCAAGTCCATATATAAGAAGGTTTCTTTTTCCCGCCACCATTATCTTCCTTCTTTATTTTAAGGGTTTTTCAGAATTTCACTTTCTTCAGTGCAAATTCGAATTCGAATTTCAATGGCGACGCTTTCATGGAGGCACCATACGCTAATTCAAGCTCTACTCTCTCGTGGTCCTCTCAAAGAAAAGGATTTTCAATCTATATTCACCAAAATCACCGGCAAATCCCCAGGTTTTTGTTGTTTTTTTCGATTTTTTTCGCTATTTAGTTCGATCGGCTTTCGGTATTTTGAGTTTAGTTTCAAGTACCCAATTGGTAGTTTAGTTTATTCTCATCCTTGCATTGGATTTTTTACTTAGTTGTGAAATTTTGGTTTTATTCTTCGTGTTGTTGCTGAGTTTTTGTTTAGATATTTGGGGGTTACTGTAACAATTTCAAGGACCCAATTGCATGTTTAGTCATTTTCGTCCTTGTATTGGATTTTTACTTTGATATGTTTTCTAGCATAAGATTTAACTATCTCATGGGCTATTCTCGAAAAAAGGAGGAGGAATTATTGCTTGTGGCTTGTGGAAAAGGGTTGAGTTGAGTAAATCTGGCTTAGTATGAACGAAATTATAACTATTGATTGATTGCTGAAAGTTTTAGCTTACTGGATACAAATTGTTTGTTCTCGAAAATTCGTTTATTGTATTTTTTTGTGAATCAACAGGGCCAATTGCTCTGTGTTTTGGGGGAAGGGCAAATCCTTTTTGAGTTTTAGTTAATTTTCCTTTTCGGGTTTGGTTCTTAAGGCAGGAATCAAGTGTTTAAAGATTCTGATTTGGAATTTTTTGTTTGTTTTCTTTGGATACAAGTATCATCATATCTGTTTAGTTTTCTAATTAGCATGTTAAACTTAAACTGAAATAAATAAATAAAATCTTGTTTGGTATCTGTGTGAAAACATATTTGTTTCTGAAACTAATTTATGTCTATAATCCAGGTAATCATCAGTCACTATTCAATGAATACCTGAGAAAGATAAACGGAGAGCTTGCTTTTGTTCAGTTAGAGCTACGGGCATGTAGAAACCAGTATGACGGACATGTGCATTATGGTGTTGTCAACAATGTTTCGGATGAGTCATCCAAACTTGGAACTAAATTTTCAGTTCCCCAGATTGCTTTCTATAAAGGCATTGTGAGTTTTTCCTCCCTTTCTTTTGAACTGTGTCGAGAATGTCCTTAGTTGTTATATAGCAATCCTGTGTCCATATGAGGAAGTATCTACATATTTTTGTCTTACTTTGTGAGAGGGAATAGGATGTAAAATGAAAATCTTCATTAGTCTATGGAATAGAGAACAAGAGCTAATAAGGTTGCATTGAATATAAAACAAAACTGCCGAATGTTACTTTTCTTTAACCTCCTTACCTCAGCTCAAAGATGATAGGAAAAGGGAGCTTGCTGCAAATTTTAGCTGGCAGTTCCACAGAAAGGAGCAAAAATTGTTACTTTTCTTCCTTTCCAAGTCTGAGCTTGAAAGAAGATCTACATGTTATTAGTCCTCTAAAACATAGAACTTCATGCTTAAGCTTCATAGTAATGAATTGTTTATAAACTTGCAACTTATGTAATGAATTTGATATGGGAATAGAGCAGCTGATGCTAGCCTTTTGTTCAAGTTATAGTACAAACATGAACTCATCCATCTTCTAGGAATAGTACTAACAACAACAACATACCTAGTGTAATCCCACAAGTGGGATCAGGGGAGGATGGTGGGTACGCAACCTTACCCCTACCTTGTAGAGGTAGATTGGTTGTTTCCGGTAGATCCTCGGCTCAAGTGAAGCATATCAAAATCAAGTATGAAAAGTAAATATAGTAGTGAATAAGCCATGCTGAAAATAATGGAGAAAAGAACAGTAGCAACACAAATAATACAATAATCGAAGCAAAAAACACAAGTAATAGAAAGCATAATACTAAGTTCAGTTAAATTAGAGTATTTTGGAGCTGACTCATGCAATCTAGTTATATACAAAATAATATTCAGGAGTCCCATTTGAAATCAAAAGTTGAAGTTGGTTGATCATTTACTTCATATTAGCTCAAAATGTGGTTAGGGGAAAAGATTTGGTAGGCTTAGTTTACTTCTTTCTAATCTTGCTTCCTTTTTTTTTTTTGGAGAACGAATTATTTGCTTTCCTTTTGTACGATGAATTTAAACTCACTTACTGTTGTAAAGGGGAGGGTCAAATAACTGAAATTTGTTGGCTTCAGTAATTGATGTTTTCTCTAATCGACTAAGTCTCGGTCCTCAACTAGTTGGGATTTACTATATGAATTTTCCATGCATCTGTCCATTCTTCTCTATTCAGGCTCATTTCAATCAATTATTGAGTAAATTGCATATTTTGAGGTAACTTGGGGTCTCTACAATTGGAGGTTCTCTAATTCCACTCTTATTCCAACAGTTTCATAGAATTTTCTAATGAGAATAAAAAAAATCCTGAAACCGTTGGGCCTAATGTATCTGTACACAATAAGTCAATAACTAAGGTTTACTTTTAATGATTTGCTTATAATTATGTCTTTAACTTAGACTGGTTAGTGTTTCTTAAAGAAAATAATATGAATATACGACTGACATAAATTATTTAATGAGATTTATATGGTCACTGTATAAGTGCAGATTGAAGCAATTGTTCAAGATGCGGCAGCTCAGGGATTTATATCGACCATTGATGCACTGAACATGCGGCTCGAAAATCAGGTTTTCTTACTTCCTAACGATAAATGGTGGATGTGGTTCTGGATTTAAAAAATCTGTATAAACTTTGTAAATTTGCTTGTTGTTAGATCAAAGTTGTAATTGTAATTACTATTCTTCGGTCAACAGTTTCTAGCTGGAACAGAATCCCAATCTCAGGGAAGTTCAACACATATTCCTGCAGCGTTTAGAAATTTTTCAATGTCTCAAAAGGAGAGGACCCTTGAGGAACTTGCGAGGGACCACTGGCTTTCTCTGACAGATGGTAAGATAGGACTAGGAGTACGTTCATTCCTTGATCTCAGAAGTTGGTTTCGCAGTAATGAGGTTCCTGCATGTGAAGTTTGCAATGAAGCTGCTGTGAAGGTCTATTCTTCTCTTCAACTCTATGTTCACTATAGCACAAATTTTGCCTTTCAAATTGGATAACTTTTATTGCCATTTTAGCTGTTAACTCACATGGTCTTCCTATATACTGTACTTTGGTTTGATAATGTCACTGCAAACATCAGAAAGATGTTTATGTGTCTATGATTAACTATATGTCTGCTAGATCATCCTATTGATGGTGGTATGATTACTTGACCAGGCTGAGCTTTGCAAAAATGAAGGCTGTAATGTTCGTATCCATATGTACTGTCTGAGAATGAAGTTCTCCAAAAGCAAGGTTTTCTTCTCTCCTAGTGTAACTTTCCATAAATTTCCCATTTGTCACTCAATGACTGAATCTTGCCCTTTTATTTTTAGCATCAACGAATTGAATTATATATATGTTTTCCAATCTTTTGATGTTGAATCCTCTACCATAATAGTTGCATTCCTATTAGTGTCCATGATACAAGTTTAATCCTAGACTTAGAAACAGAAGAATGTGAACCCCCTCCTCTTAAATGAGATTATTCTGGATATACACATAAAAGATACTATTAACTAAATTTGCCCGACGTATAGGCAATCAAGAAAGCTGCATGATTGAACATATATTTAACCTACATAAAAGTGAGCTAATCCAAGTATCCAACCAATCCTGTTATTTCAAAGGGAAAACACTGCAAAGTTGATGATCAACACTCATCTATGCAGGCGATCGATGAACTAAATTCTTGTTGAAACCATAATTTGCAGGCCGAAAAAGTTTGTCCTGGGTGTGGGACAAGATGGCATTATAACATTGCAAAAGTAGAAGCTTTGGATGAAGAAGAGGATGCATCTGCTCCTCCTGAGAGTCAGCAGCCTCGTGAACCCTCAATGAGAAAAAGGCCAAGGACCCGTGCAGTTATCGACTCTGATACTCTTGAGCCTGAATCATCTCAAAGTACAAGGCTGACTCGACGTTCTGTCCGTCTGAAGAGTTCAGGTTAACAAATCTGGTTTGCTAGTTTTGGTGCTCATGTACATCTAAGTATATGAAAATGGATATATTTTTGCACCCTATAACCAAACACTAACTTATGAATGTAGATTATAAGAGTATCCAGATTAGTATCTTAATCATGGGTTGTTTTTTGTTTATATCCATTAGTTTCTAAGGGTAGCTCAAACGATTGTTCATGTACCTTTATCCTTGAAGGCTCAAAAGTAAATGCCCGTTTGCTTATGCTTTCTCATATGAATCTTTTGCCTCTAGCTATTGAGGATCCCATTTTCATACATGATAAAAAATCATTGAGGTACTTGCGCAATGATTGAAAGAATTTTTGTTTGGAGCAATCATCGCGCAAGTACCTCAATGTAAATGTCCATAACAAAAAAATAATCTTCAGTTATATAGCTTTTTTATGAGTTAATTGTCAAAACATGTAACTATCACTTCTTTTGCGAGTTTCATATCCTAACTATCACTTGTTCCTTTTTTTTCTAGCTGAATCATCACCGTCTATGTATTAAACACACCTTGAAGTTAATTACACCAACAGATGATGACAGTTTAGGTAAAATAAAAAAGAAGAGAATTACACCAACATCTCATAGTTGGGGTGTTAAACTCTCAAAGCCATCCACAAATGGCACTCTTTTTCAACAAATCCTACAATATTTTCATACCAACTTCATCATTGAATCCAAAAGATTACAAAGGGGTAACAACAGAAATATACTAAACACACATAAATTAATTACAAAACTAAGATATACATATTTAAGAACTAGCAAAAATAAAGCCTCAACACTAGAGATTTACAACACCAAGTGGTTTCCTCGTCTCGTTCATTTCCAGGTTAAAATCATTCAACACGACCAACCATATCAATAAACTTCCAAGGGATAAATGTCTGAGCATTCAGGTAGGCCACACTCTTCGAGAATTGATGATATAGTGGTAAGTTCTGAAGCTAAGGCATAAGAAGATCATGAAGCAACTCACTCGAAGGTTCAAATCAATCAAAACACTTGACTTGGCAATACAACTCTAGCCAAGAAAATATATAATTACAAATGCATAGCATTTCACTCTCTAACTTCTGAGCATGGTGTTGCATTTCGCGATGAAAAAACAATTTTGTTCAAAGAAAAATAAGTTAGAGAAATCAACACAATGCTCAAACAATAAAGTGAAAAGTTATGCACTTATAACGAAGTATTGTCTTGGCTATAGTTGTATTACCAAATAAAAGTGGTCAATTGATTTGAACATTCAACTAGGTTGCTTCATAAGCTTTTTTTGCCTCATCTTCCAAACCACTATATCATCAATTTCCGAAGACTGATCATTGTGATCTAAGAAAGCAGCTTGTCTTACACATGCCCTGGTCGTACAAATAATGTCTTACTGCCAGCACAATCTGGTAAACGTTTTAGGGAGAGGCATAGCGCCAATTCCTTCAAATGAGCAATAAGCTTTTATCTTTCGATTCCATTCAGCAACGTCATACTTTTTTGGGCACTTGCAGGAGTATTCAATCGATTGGCTCCGAGATTCTTAATATGGAAAAGACCTAATAAATAATTTCAAATAAATCAAAAGCTTCACTCCAATATGGAAAGTGACAGGCAAGGCAAGTAAAGCACTGGAAAACAGAGATCAATGACATTTAGTCAAGTACCAATTCAGAAATTATTTGTAAGAATATACACAAACTTTGGAGAACATAACACAATGATTGAACTTATCTAGTACGGAATAATGATAATATTAATAACGACAATTTTAGGGGTCGTTTGTTGTGAGGGATAAAAATAAATAGTGATGGGCTAAGAAAATAGTGATGAGATTAATTTTTTGTATCTTGTTTGGTTGCCATGTTTGGGATAACTTATCCCACCATTTATAGCATAGTGATGGGATAAGTTATCCTAGAATAACTTATTCCCAGCCAAACGACCCCTTAGTCTATTAAGCTTATAATGGTTGTTATCAGTTCCCTACCAAAATCATATCATTTATAGTAACAAAGCCCAATAGAAATAGTGGCACAAACAGACTTCTAAAAATCTTTCTATCTCAGTATATAGTCTTATCTTTAATCTGGAACATTGCTTGCCTGATATAACATACTCACTCTGTTTCAATTTGTTTTTCCAATTTTGACTTGACATAGAGTTTAAGTGACACTTTAGAATCTTATGGTCATAAAAAAGATATATCAAATGCCAAAAATACCTTTTAATTGTGTGGTTTTAAACATGTCATGTGGAAAGTTGGAACAAAATAATTGTCAAAAAGGAAAGAGATACTTTTTTTGAACCAAACTAAAAAGGAATGTAGGACAGACAAATTGATTCAGAAGGAGTATAGTTTTTAGGGTCCTTAAATTGAAAAAGACTTGTTGGTCTTTTTTAAATGGGCAAATAGCAGTTTTAGTCCTTATATTATAAGTTTATTCCAATTTTGGTCCTTGTATAATTCGACTAAGCATAATTAGCCTTCAATTAATATAAACATGCGATTCTGATTCTTCAAACTAATTTAAGTTAAAATTTTAATGATTCCATTAAGTTTTAACTTTTTAGTTAGTTTGAAGGATTAAAATTGCATGTTTATATTAATTGAAGATTAATTATACTTAGTTGGATTACCCAAGGATCAAAATTGGAATAAACCTACAACATAGGGGCCAAAATTGCTATTTGCGCTTTTTCAATAGGAAAGGGACTCAAATTAGTGTTAAGAACACATATTTTTGAGGTCTCAATTTTCTTATTTACACAAAGCTCACTTAAGTCTTGAATGCCGAAAGGACAAAAAAGATGTGTTGGTATTTTTTAATGGGCAAATAGCAATTTTAGTCCGTATATTATATGTTTATTCCAGTTTTGGTCCTTGTATAATTCGACTAAGCATAATTAGCCTTCAATTAATATAAATGTGTGATTATGATCCTTCAAACTAACTTAAGTTAAAAACTTAATGATTCCGTTAAGTTTTAACTTTTTCATTGGTTTGAAGGATTAAAATCGCATATTTATATTATTTGAAGGTTAATTATGCTTAGTTGAATTACACAAGGATCCAAATTGGAATAAACATACAACATAGGGGCCAAAATTGTTATTCGCCCTTTTTAAATAGAAAAAGGACTCAAATTAGTGTTAAGAACACATATTTTGGAGGTCTCAATTTTCTTATTTACACAAAGCTCCCTCAAGTCTTGAATGTTGAAAGGACACTTTAACCAACTTAGTGATAATTAAAGGTTTGGATTGGGTTGTAGTTACTAAAAACTTGTAGATATGTATAAGAACTCCTAATATTACAAAAGTTGCACTACCACGTTTAAATCATTTCAATTTTTCATCTCTTATCTTCTTCCTAATTTTCTTACAAGTACAATATTTTCTTTCTTGGTCTTTTTTTTTTAATTTTCTACTACTTCGAAATGTGTTAGAAATATATGAAGAAGAGTAGATTTGGAAATTTACTTCGTGACTCACAAAATTAACACAAGTTGTGTGAGACTTCTTTTTATTTCACAAGTTGGTGGACCCAAAGAGGAAGATTTGGGTCGCACTGCTTTGTGAAACAAAAAGAAACCTCACACAACTTACATTAGTTGTGTGAGACACAAAACAAAGTTTATCATGTAATTTGATGAAATAAAAGTTTCTCACAAACAACCAAAACATCTCTCAAGATAATTAAACATCTCCATAATGTTTCAAACATAAATTCTTCGAACATTCTTACTCATGATGTTGAGACATTATGTTTCAAACATTTGGAAGCAATGACATCTTTTCGAGAGATGTTTAAACATATCTTGGGTTGTTTGTGCAGAACAATGGCTTGAAAGAAGTAAAAAGCAATTAATAATTTGAAAATGGTAATGAATCTTCTATAATTTGCAGGTTTTAATATTAAACCACAAGTTCCAATTGTATAAGTTGTAGTAGGCAAAGTAGGAGAGTAAAGAACAGTGCAACAGAATTCCCAAATATGCCATAGGTGCAAAAATAAAGTATCGGAGAGATTAAGAATTTTGACACAGATAAGTACAAAGATCAACAACATATAGCAATTCAAAAGTCTTAAATAATACAGATAAAATGAGTATCGAGCATAAAAAAAGTTGCGACTATAATGAGTTACAAAAACAAAATAACATACACTCACACTTTCAAGAACTCAAATATATCATTTAACTCCCAATTCATGTATTTCTTATTTGTTCAAGCTATAATCTTACTGAGATTTGTACAAATTTAAGACACAACTCATTAACAAGTAACGCAAACTCCATCGAAAATATTGAAACTTTGTGAATTAGAAAATGCAAAAACTTTGTACAAATTTAGGACACAACTCATTAACAAGTATAGCAAATTAAACTAAAAAGATTGAACTTTTTGTGAAATAGAAATGCAAAGAGTTGGTACAAATTTAGGACACAACTCATTAACAAGAATTCCGATTCCGCCTCCTCTAACAACAACAACCACATACCCAATGAACTCACACAAATGGAGTCTAAAGAGTACAAAGTCTACGCAGACCTTACCCCTACTTCCACACTCACCTCAAGTAGTTATAAAAAGGGAAACCGCCTGTGAAGAAAACCCGGCCACTAATAAGGATAGGCAAAACCTAGTAGTTTTAGTTCAAATTCCTTATTAGTGTTGAAAAAAATTCATTCCATATATATAAATAATTTATTAAGAACCAAATAACAAAACAAAAACTCATAGTCCAAAATGCATGAACTAAAAATCCCAATTCCGCCTCAGGTAACAACAACAACATATCCAATAGAATCACACAAGAGGGATCCAATGTGTATAAAGTATACGCAAATCTTACATGTACCTCCAAACTAAGCTCAAGTACACCAAATCAAATCAAATAGTTATGAAAAGGAAAAACGACAGTCCAAACTAAGCTCAAGTACATCAAATCAATCAAAACGACAGTAAAGAAAACACGACAACTAATAAAACTTTGTTAATTAGAAAAATGTAAAAGAGTTCATACCAGCATTAGATGAATACAGATCTGATCCACAAAAACCATTCTTAGCTATGTTTCTTCCATCTGGGTATCATCGAAAATTCAAAATCAGTATTTTTTTGGTCTAAAGGGCTATAGATGAAACCACCGCCACTGGCACAAACATCGATGACGGCGGAATGGGTAGCTAAGATGCCGGCGCCGGCGGCGAGAACACCGATGACGGCGGCTGAAGTAGAATTCGCCACCTCACTAACTAGGACCCCCTAGTAATAGCTTTTATAGCGTTATAGGTGAAATTTCCTAGGTTAGGTTTTTAATTTATCAGTTACGTCAAGGCTCGTATTTCAATAAAATAAATATTATATTTAAATGATTTTAGATATTTTTTATAGATGAATATATTTCTTTTTTTCAAATAATCTGTTAGTGAAATCAATTTGAGCCATAAAAATAATCTAGATAAAATTACATATAATAGTTATTCCTTTCTTTAACTCTGGGTGTAATAATTGTTTAGTGTATCGAATTGCATGTAAATAATTTGTTTCACTATTTGGTCATTTGATACCCTAGTTATTATGGAATATATGGTCGTTTTGAATAGAGTATCACATAATTGTGGTATAAATTATGGTAGAAGATGACTATTGATTCTTGTATATGACCATTTGTTCTTGTAACTCTCAGGGTCATTAGTTTCTTGTAACTCGTGTAACATCTATCACATTAATCTACCCCTCATTCTATCTATTTATTATATGGAAGACTACTGCACTTATAAATATTGATGTTTCTTTCTTTGTGATGTATCTCAAAAAGATGAGAAGTGTGAAATAATATTGTAGTGTGTAGTAATGAAAGAGAGAGTTGAGACAAAGAAAATATTGTAAGTCTTCAACTATATTCACTATATACAAGAGAGTATCTATATTGAAGGAAGTTGTTCTTATGTGGACAAGTCGAGAGTTATACTGCAGGATCGGTGTAGATTATGTCTCATCGGGCTTGAATCTCCTTAAAGAGAGCGAGATATCCGCGCCTCAATCTAAAGATTTGTTTATTCATTTTTTATCATTTTATTTTCAACTGTAATATTTTGTATATGTGGTATAATACACCAACAAATGGATTTTCATACTTTAATTAGCAGTTCTCAATAGGCTTTATACCACAGATAGGTTGTTGAAGTGAATGATGATTGATAATATTGTGGATAGTGAATTATGTCAATAGAAACAATGCTCATGTTGAACCTATTTTTTTTTTGTAATTTTGTGCACCTTTTGTGTTGACGTGGCATCTAAATATCTCTCACGCGTCTCAATTGCGTGGAGTTACGGAGTGTGCCACGTAAGCCAAAAGGTGTACAATTTTTTTTTAAAAAAAATGGATTCAGGGGGTAATAGGACATTAGTTAAGTTAAGGCGTGTTTCTAGAATTTCGGTCATAGTCTAGAGGTGTTCTTGTAACTTTTCCCTTGATTTAACCTTATCCTCTAATTTAACTTTTAATATAATATATCTACTACATGTATGTTGTTATATTTTTAATAATTTTATATTACATTTTTAAAATTACATTTGATCTTATCATAAGAGAATTACCGATTATATGTTTATTTATAACTTAAATTTTATGATTACGCTTTAAATTCTACCTTTTCCCCCTCCAAACCTAACCCTTATACAAAACGCTTAATGCATGTTAGTTCTGATACTTAGTAATTTTATATTTCACTATTAAAATTATATTCACCTTTTGTTAATATAGTTTTTAATATAATTATATTTTATTATAATTTAGATCTAAAAATTATACATATAACCTCTATCAACATTTTTTTTTGTATCTAACCCTCTTTATTCCTACTCTAATCCTAACTTGAAATACTTTTTACGGTATTTTGTTAAATTTGCAATTTGACTGTTATTTTATCTTTGATTTTTCTCTATCTCAATAAAATTATGTTCGTATCTCTACATAAAATTTTAAATTATGTATGTTACCCTTATCAACACCTTTTTAACTTATAAGAATAAATACACACAAAGCTTATATGGACATATTAACATTTTTATCGATTCGTGACAAATAAATATTAGTAATGTGTCATAAAAAAAAGAAGCTTAAGTCATTGGCGATCTTTTAAAATTGTCCGCATAATTCACTTAGACACCTGAATCGAGACTTGTACCTATTGAACACTTTTACCCCTTTAAATTTGAACCATTTAAATTTTTTTGATAATAAGCTAAAAGTATGAAGTGTGTAAAATACACTCACGATAACATGACAATTTGACAAATTAAATAATGACATTTTGTATTTTTGAATCCAGAAAAATACTTTAAATTGTATTATAAAGTAAAAGAAATTTTAAAAAATAAAAATATCTTGTAACTTACCTACCTCTGCTATTCCATCGTATCCCAAAACTCTTCTTCCTCTAAGGTGACCCACTTCCAACACGGCAACCCCCCCCCNCCCCCCCCCCCCCCCCCCCCCCGCCCAAAACCCCCTAAATATGCTATTTTGGAATTATCGAATTATGCAAATAACTTTAAGAGACCGTTGTTGATGATTTAAGCTTAAAAAAAAATCAACGTTTTTTCTTGTATGGTTATGATATCACTCTTGTTGTAGGTTTTTATTCCTTGGAGCTCTTTCTATATATTATTTATCGTATTATTTTGTTATAGTGGTTGTTTCCTTTTGATATATTTTGTCATGCTTTATGTAGCTTTTGATATTGCTTTCTTCACCCTTGTTATTTTGTCGAGCAGAATATGTATTGTGGTAAAAATTATGTACACACCACCTGTTTTTAAATTCACTTGAAAGATTACACTGGTATGTTGTGTTCTACTTTACTGTCAATCAGTGTTTCGTATTAATTTTGAATTCAATTAATTTAAATTCACATAAAAAAATCTCATTTTAAATGTTAGTTGCGCAAAAACTATTTTTCTTTTAAGCCTCGAATTCAATATTAAGAATAACATTATATTTTTTTCCTGTTTTAAAAAGTAATTTAAAACACATTGATTGTGTAGTCAAATGAATAGTTAATTTGAAACCATAATAATAACAATAACAGATCTAATGCTTATAAGTGAAATTTGAATACAATAGTGTATACATAAATCTTTTTTTTATGAATATAAAAAATTATTTTTGAAAAATCATTGATCCAATAATTAATTTGAAATATAGCATTAAATACCACAGACATGGCATATGGTCCCTCTGACTAAAGTATTAAATTTGTTAGAAAGAATAGATCATGTGGGGTTCACAAATTTGAAAAAAATACAAAAAAAATAGGCCATGACTATATAGGAGAAATCAATTCCTCTAGGCTAATGACATTAATTTGTACTACAATTTTTTGACAAAAAAGTTTGAAAAAAAAATGCACAGAAATTTTTGTACTTGGTTAATTGTTTTTTTCTAAAAAAATAAAACACCTAAAATATCAGGAAATGTAAAATGAAGAATTTATTAAAAATATTCAAGATTTTATATGCAAGTATAAATAGTTTTTTGACTAATTTATAAATAGAATCTATATCTACAAGATAGTTATAAGATTAGCGTATACTACAGTCTCCCAAATCCTAATTCATGAAATTTCACTGAATAATTTTTTTTTATTATATACATACATATATAGAAGAGTAATTTGTCATATACATATAATATAAATATTTGATAAAAATATATAAGTAATTATCCTTTATTATATGTGGTTACGCTACTTATATGGTGGTAGGTATTTTATTACTATTAATTTTCAACTTAGAAAAGTACTTTAATGTTTTTTTTTAGAAAAAAAGAAAAGAAAAAGAAACATTTTTAAAATAGTTAAAGAAAAAGTTAACTAAGCAAATATTTTAAGCAGAAAAATTTGCATGGCCAAACTTCAAGTTCAAAAGTGATTTAATTCCCATAATTTTTTTAATAATTGCTGATTGATTTCAGCTTCCACATGGCTTCATTGCCTGTACACAATATCCACCACTAAAATTCCATGATTAATTTTATAGATAAAAATATTTATATATATATATATATATATATATATATATATATATATATATATTTATTTATATTATTATAAAAGAAAAATCAATTTTAAAGAGAAATCGATCATAGAAAAATATGATGGTATACAAGATGATAATGTATAACATAGGGATATGATCTAATTATTCAATAAATTTCATATTATGAATTGTAAATATAAGAATTTAAATATATATGCTTTTACCTAAATGGACTGTTTGATTCACTTATTATTTTTCTAATATATAGTTTCTTATTTGGTTTATACATATATATTATATATTTGATGATTAACCATACTTTAAGTGATTACATGAGATCTTATTTAGATTAATTATTTAATTTAATTAATTAAATTATAATAAATGAAAAAGATAATTTATGCTTATCTCCTTAAGTCTTGACAAATAGAATTCAACTGACAATCATGATAATTCAATAACAAATATAATGAAATAGTCGAGACGTAGTAAAATAACACTAATATAAATGAGGAATATTCAATATATATTGTGTTTATATACGAAATATTATGTTCAGATTTCAACGATAGAATAATATTAATAATTTTTTATTCATCAATCTGAATCTTAATGAAAAAAAATTACTCAATATTTATATTAATGAAACGTAAATGTTATTCAATATGTGTTCAAGTCTCGACAAAAAATCTATCCAATATTTATTACAAGTATATATAAAAAAAAATAAGAATTATTTGATATCTATACTGTTAAACATTAATAATAAATACTCATATAATTAATTTATCGTGTAAACTAATTCGAACATCATCACAATTTTTTGTAAAAAGAATCATATGGTAATAATTAAAAAAATTCAAACGTTGCGTACGCGAAATGCCACCTTTTTCCCTTTTTTTTGCGAGAAAATCAAGAAAACAAAAGCTGACCCCCACCCCCTCAGCAGAAAAAGCCAACACAGCATCAAACTTCAAAGTCCACCATTAATGGTCATCCTCTAAGACAAAATTTCCACAAAAAATGCTGTGTTGTACAAAATTCACAATACCATTTCAAAAAAATCCATTTTTTTTTTCAATTTTTTTCTATTTGTACACAAACATGTGTATGTGTCACAAAAATCAGTAAACTACAAGGGGGTTGTCTCAATTATAAGTTAAATAATTATGAATTTATGAGGATTTACATGATTTGATTGTGACCCTTTTCAAATCTTTGACTCTTGTTACCCTTAGATTTGTATACTGGTAAAGAGAAACAAACAAATGGTTTTGTTTTCTCAGATTTACTGTTGAAAAAACAAGTGCCTGTTTTGGTGGACACGAAAATCAAGGAGAAAGCTTTTAAGGATATTTGGTTCATCTCAACCACCCACTCTTACCCTTTTGTTAAGACCCTTTAATTTTCTGTTCTTGGTTTTTGTCTTTGTTTTTTTTTTTTTGGTTGATGAAGCCTATCAGGAAGACCCAATTATTGGTTGCTTTTGTAGAGAATGGGATGAGTTAATCAGGCTTTTAGGTACAAAATCTTATCTTGGTTGATTTTGCTCTTTTTTACCTTAGATTTTGGTGTTTTATTGTGTTTGTGGGGTGCTGATGATATTTGTGGTTTTCTTGTTTATGGGAGTTGTTATGAGCTTATAAAGATTGGACCTTTGTGCATAAAATTGGTTTGAATTCTAGGTTTTTTTTTCTTTCCCTTTAGATTTTGGGACTTTTGATGTGGTATCTTTTCTTGGTTTGTTGTTTATGTTTGTGGGGTGCTGATGATTTTTGTGGTTTTCTTGTTTATGGGAGTTGTTATGAGCTCATAAAGATTGGACCTTTGTGTCATAAGATTGGTTCTTTTTTTCTCTTTACCTTAGATTTTGGGACTTCTGTTGTGGTATCTTTTCTTGGTTTGAAGTTTATGTTTGTGGGGTGCTGATAATCTTTGTGGTTTGAAGGCTTTCAGGTTTTTACTTTTTCTTTCTGGGAAGTTGGTGATTTTGTTTGAATTTGAGGAATCAAAGGTTAAAAGAGGGAAGATAAATGTGAAGAAAGTATATGGTGTAGCATCTTGGGTCCTTTTTTTTTTTTTACTTTTGAGCTAGCTGTCAGAGTTTGTTTTTGAATTGCCTTTACTGGGTTATCGAAAAATTGGAATGTTGGCAAAAAGTGAAAGAGTTCAGAAATGTTCTCTTGTCAAGGATTTAGGTTTCTTTCTCCTCAAAATGATTAACAAAGTTTGGATCTTTGGATGTTTGTTCTAGTCTACTATTTTTGATGATCAGCAAATTTTGTTGGATGATGATTTTTTTTCTTCCTTTTTGTGCTTTTCTTGTTTGTGGGAGTTCTTATGAGCTCATAAAGTTTGAACCTTTGTGTCATAAAATTGGTTTGAATTCTTGGTTTGAGGGTCTATTGGAAAAAGCCTCTCTACCTCCAAGGTAGGGGTAATGTTTGCGTACACTCTATCCTACCAAGACCTTACTTTGTGGGATTACATTGGGTATGTTGTTATGTTGTTGTTGCTTCTTCTTTTTCTTCTCATTTTTGTCCAATCAAAGTTACGTCTTTTCGGTAAGGGGAGTGAGGCGTAGTAGTTCTTGATGTTGTAGGCATTTTGTTCGCTTCACGTGTAAGAAAATTGTTTGGGAAGATTTTTATATGGTACTTTTTCAGTGTGATGTTGGAAATAAGTGAGATACCTTAGTTGCTATGCTGTCTATGCTTCTTCCTATTGATGTGATACTTTGCTGGACATTTAGGATAACCTTGTCAGGTGGGGAAACTCTATCCACACTTAACTTAAGAAAATTTGTGTTTGAAGAACTTAGATTTATTCATCTCGGGGAGTCAGTTTGGTTAACCAAGGTATCCTGCACGAACACTAAAGTGTTTGATGGCCTTGGCTGGTAAATGTTAAGCAAATGTGTCGGGCAGACAATTTTAATGACAGGTTAGTGTCGAAACTCGAAACAACTTTTGAGCATATCACACTCACTTCCCTAAAGAAGAGGGAAGCTGCATGACAAATTTTAAGGAGTTTTTTGAAAATTGAAAAAAATCATAATTCTAAGTCTTTATACTTCTTTTTGAGCAGGTAAAGTATTTACTAAGTCGTTATACTTATTAGGCATCACTTTCTTTGTAAGAGTCTCATGATTATTAACGCAGCTAAATCAAAGTTCTCTGCATATAAAGGAGTTGTATGAATGCCATTCCTTTTAATATTGCCCTCAGCCCTAGAATTACTAGCTTACTTTCCTTTTGAGAATCTCCAAGAATAGGAGTATTTTACTATATACCTTACCTCACTCTTCAATAACTTCTTTCTCCCTCCGCCCTATTATTGTCAATGAAATTCCAAATGTATCTTGAAAAGAATTACTTTTAATTCTTTATATGTCTCTACCTTTGGATCCAATTGTTGTCAAATTATGATTATTGCATGGGAGTGATGGATAGTTCTCTAGCCAACACACATCTTTTACCCAAAGATAGTTTCCTGATGTGTTTTCATCTTTCTATCAAATTTTTGCCATGTGGCTGTGGTTGTGATATTCGTTCTCAATCTATGTGTTTTGACTTCAAATTGACAAATCCAAAGTGCTACTTTGGTGCTACATAAAAGCACATTGCTTGGTTTTTGAATACCCTATACCACTGTGTTTATGCACTCTTTTTCAATAGTTAGTGTCCGGTAAAAAAAATATATAACACAGTCGAAATGAGACCAGATATTCTTTTTGCTGTGCAATTAGTATAACTAGCTCTTGGTAAGAAACTTTAATTACAAGTTAAGATACATTTATAAGCTTTGCAAAGCATCAGATGCCAAATCCTCATAAAAATCTTTTAGTACTTATTAAAAAACAACTTTGAAATAAATTTGGATATTTAGAAACTTTTCAAGTTGTAATCTTTTCCATTTCAAACAGCATGAGACACTTGAAAATCTTAGTCAAAGATTTTTTTCTTACTCTTTAGATATGAAATTGGACAAATTTTTATGACGAAGGGACTAGTTTTCTTGGGCTTGTCCAAAAAAGTACTGTTTTTCTTGAGTATGTTACTCAATCCATACTGTGAAACTCAGCTGCAGATGAGGTGTCATTCTGGACAAAATGTCGCTTTGATTTCCAATAATTAAGGCTGTCTTGGATAGGTTGCTCAATCCATACCATGAAACTCAGCTGCAGATGAGGTGTCATTCTGGATAAGATATCACTTTGTTCTCCAATATAATCGTCCTCTTTGTATATTATCTGCTGTTTTAAGATCAATAAAACATCCTATATTTCTTTATGTCCCATCTTTCAAACTTCACCTTGATGGATTTCTATGACCTCATCAAATGATGCCTATAAAGGAATTTTAAATCTTGGACTAGGTTGTAGCAGCTTGGTTTCCATTACAAACACTCTTTCCCAATCTTTGGTTGTGTAAGAAATATAGGAGAAAAATATTATTGAATTGTTGTTGTGTACATTATTACATTGAGACCCTATTTATAGGCCCTAGAATACAATCCTTTACCAAGTAGGATACTATTTAGTATTCCTATTTCTATTCCTATTCTAATAGGATTGTATAAACCTATTCCTATTCTAACACTCCCCCTCAAGCTAGTGCATACAATTCATGTACCTAGCTTGTTACAAATATAATTTACTTGAGGACTGATGAGGGGCATGGTGAGATATCTGTAAGTTGATCAGTTGACTTCACAAAATTGACAGTCAATCTCAATGTGCTTGTCTTCTCAATAAATACTAGATTTGATGCATAATGTCAGTCAATCTCAATGTGCTTAATCTTCTCATGAAATACTGAATTTGATGCATAATGCCGATAAAACACAGAGTGATAAAATTACAATGTTGAACTTCCCAAACCAAACTTGCAAAGACTGTTTCAGACCATAGAGTGACTCACATAATCGACATGCAAGGCTACTAAGCTCCCCCTGAGTTGCAAAGTGCTCAAAATCTAGTATAAAGTATGTGGATCATGTTGGAATCAATAGATAAGTCGATATTAAACAAGAAAGTCACTGAAAAATTGGTCGGAACATGCTCATACGCCGTAGTATTAGATTTTATGGTTGAAAGTGGTCACAATCTAAGAAATAAAATTATGTGGGTAGGGTCGGAATGATGTCACGATCCAACTAGAAAATAGAAATTATATAGGATAGTTCGAATTGATGGAACGACCCCATTGAAAAAGAGAAATAATATGGGTAGGGTTGGAATGATGGCACGACCCTACTGAAAAAGAAAAGTTATACGGGTAGGGTTGGAATGGTGGCACAACCCTACGCAAATCAGATTTGCGGAGTCGCCGGAAAGATGAATGGAACTATGCAAATCAAATTTGAGGAGTCACTAAAAAGACACATGATGCTATGCAACTCAGATATGAGAAAATAGTTCGGAAAAATCCACGGTACTGCACAAATTATATATAAAAAGTAGTCCGGAGAGATGCACGGTACTACGCAAATCAGATATGCAAAAAAAGATAGTCATCGAAAGAATGGCACGGTGCTACACTAATTATATATAAAATTGTAGTCACTGGAGTGATGGCACAGTGCTACACAAACTAGATATGAAAAGTAGTCACCAGAAAGATCGCACGATGCTACACTAATTAAATATGAAAAAGTAGTCACCGGAATGATGGCACAGTGCTACACAAATTAAAAAGTTGGGTCACCGTGTATCTATCTGGTGACCCAACTTTTGCTAACATAATCATTGGCCAGACGAGCAGCATATATGGGTGCCACCCGCCGGCAGCGGAAGATCTTTAATTCTCTACCAAGTTCGTAGAGGCTCTGATACCATGTAAGAAATATAGGAGAAAAATATTATTGAATTGTTGTTGTGTACATTATTACATTGAGACCCTATTTATAGACCCTAGAATACAATCCTTTACCAAGTAGGATACTATTTAGTATTCCTATTTCTATTCCTATTCTAATAGGATTGTATAAACCTATTCCTATTCTAACAGGTTGAACTACACTTTTCTGGATGCTTTGTCCTGAGAGTAGCATAGCTTCGCATTATTTGCAATGCAAGGATTTTGTTAGTATCTGAAGAGAAGTTACAGATGTGCAACTATTATTTATATCTTAATTTTACTTCTTGCAGTTGCCAAAGGACCACTTGCAATTGCTTTCGGGGATTAGATGTGTTTGTTCAAAAAAAAAATTGATAGGTGAATTAATTGACAACAACATAGCTTAGCAAGTTTACTCGGTGAATTAAGTCTTTGGTCAAACTTTTTACGAATAATAAAATTTTGATCTTACACAAGTATCTTATTACAGCAATTATTTGACACAAGACCTAGTTATTGAAAGACAATACATTAAATTGACTTCTGTTCTAGACATGTGTGCAGCTTGCTAATCTTGAATGCTGACAATCGAAAAGTTCATAGACTAGTTATCTCATTATTTATAATAGGGACACTAACTTGTATAACTAAACTTCTTTTCTGCTGTTCTCCTTTTCCCAACTCTCGTGTTAATTTTGCTTGCGAAATGAATATTTTCTTAAAAATTTACTCTGGTTAGCCATCGAAGACTTGACAAATAAATTTCCATATAAGTGGTTGGTGTTAGATTGCATGCATTAACTGGCATTAAAATAGGCTGTTCTAACTAGTAGTGGCACAAACCTCCTTTCCAACCCCTTGTTGATTTTTCATTTATGTAGATCTTTTTCTTATTCTGTTTGATAGGTTGAATTTTCTGCCTTTTAATACAGAAAATGAATATCTTTCCAATTTATGTCCGTGCTTCCTTTGGTGGCAGGATCAGGGCCGTCAAGAGAGCTAGAAGATCAGATTTGAGGAGGATATATATTGTTGTCAACACCTAGTAGTTTATATAGATACCATGGCTCCCGGAGGCAGTAATTACCAGGATATTGGTGATTCCCGCAGTGCATATGCTGACTATGGTATTGCACCAGAAAGTGCTGAATTCAAAAACTCCCCCTTTAGAAAAGCTGCAGCTGTTGTTGGTGGGAAGAATGGAGCGGGATCTAATTGTGCTGTTCATGAGCTACTTGAATGCCCTGTTTGTATGAATCCAATGTATCCACCAATTCACCAGGTAGATTCTAATATTTCTTAAATTGGAATGGCAGCATTGCAATGAAAGTGATTTGTGATCTCTTGACATTCTGTTATTCACCAAAGTGGTACAGGGTGGGAGGAGCTTTTGGTACTTGCTGTTGAATTTCGATAAGGATGCAGATATTTTTCCAAATGATTATTGAGCACCAGATTTTTAATAGACCAAACTCTAAAGAATGTATTGGATAGTGAATTTTGCATTCTAAGAGAACGTTTTACTGCTGTACTATCCTACATAAGTTTGCTTTTGAGCTGATGCAATCATCTCACTTTTGATGGGAGTTATGTCCAGCTTCCATAATATCTCATTATGCTTTCTTTCTAGACAAATGACTATAAATGGTTCTAATGAGTTTTTAAATTCAAGTGTCACATCTTAATGAAGTTGCAGCATAATATAATCAATTCAGGCTTTTAGGAATCTCCACGTCATTTGCCAAGGAAAAAAATCAAACCTGCATGTCAAAAAAATACTTAAATAGAAGTGTCCCTTCTCTAGCAGTTTAAGCTTTTAGATAGGATCTAACTTTGCATGTAATTGAGTTCTTTTTATTTTCAAGAGCCACAAGTTACTTGCTGAAGGACCATACTCCTTGATATCTTTGACCGGTGCTTCAAAATCTTGTGCAAAGCAATTGGCCAGTTTTGTTTTCTTATTTTCTTTGTGTTCATACTAGAGAGATGTTAATTAAGTTTCTAATGTAATCTTGTAGTTGTCTAGATTTGCAAGAAAAGCTGGAGGAGGAAAACGTTTTCATTTGAGGAAAGAGAGGTCAAGTATAGTAGCTTTCAAGTTATTTGGGAATGGCAAAAAAGGGTTTCCCATCTTTCTTTCTTGAAGTCTGAATGATCCTTTCTTTCCTTCAAATAAGGTGTATGAGGGGAAAATGATGGTTAAAGTCTGTACTTCTGATCATTTGTTAACAGTAAGAGCGCACCTAGTTTCCTGAAGGATAAATGTCTCATGTTATGGACAGTCAACTCTACAAGCTGTATTATAGAAAATAATTGTGAAAATTTGATGTTTGTCGTTGCTAGTTAACGATAGAGAGCACCTAGTTTCCTACAAGATAAACATATTTATATACTGTACTACAGTCTACATATCCAATGCATCTCTTAGTTCTATGGCCTATGTAAAGGAATTACGACAAAGAAGTCAGTAAATCATATAATTTAACATTAATAGCAGATTTTTGGTATGTTTTCGGGATAGAAAGTTGGAAAGATGATTTTCCTATCTACCGTTTATGTAGTATTCATTGCATACTTCCTTCTCTAGGGTAGTGTGTGATAGTTTTGTGGCACAATCAAAAGAAAAAGATATTGTCCCTTCAAAAGATTAATGCCTTCCAAAAAAATGTTGGCTGACTGAACTTTTGTTTCGTTTTTCTTCTTCTTTTTTGTTAAGTTTGTGATCTTATTCTTCAAGTCCATTATGCATTTCTTGGTCTTTTACTGAGCTTGTTGATCTTTTTCTTGTAAGTGTCCAAATGGCCACACATTATGCGTGAAGTGCAAGTCAAAAGTACATGTATGTCCAATTTGCCGCCATGAGCTTGGAAACATTAGATGTCTAGCACTGGAAAAAATTGCTGAGTCACTAGAATTACCGTGCCGATACCAAATTTATGGCTGTCAAGATATATTCACTTATCATACTAGGCTTCGACATGAGCAGAACTGCAGATTTCGCCCATACAATTGCCCATATGCAGGATCTGAATGCGCTGTTACTGGTGATATTCAGTACCTTGTTGCACACCTAAAAGATGATCACAAGGTTGATATGCATGATGGGTGTACCTTCAATCATCGTTATGTCAAATCTAATCCTCAAGAAGTTGAGAATGCTACATGGATGTTGACGGTTAGTCTTCTCTCTTTCTTTCTCTCTTTTTTTTTACCTTTGTTGTGAAGGAGAGCCTTGGTGTAACTGGTAAAGTTGCCGCCATGTGACCAGGAGGTCACGGGTTCGATCCATGGAAATAGCCTCTTGCAGCAATGCAGGATAAGACGGTACAACCTCTCTATCTCTATGAGGTAGGAGTAAGGTTTGCGTACACTCTACCCTCCCTAGACCCCACTTGTAGGCTAACACCGGGTATGTTGTAATTTTACAGCTTTCCTGCACAAGGAAAAGAAACACAAACGTCCAGTTTTTTGTGCTTCTTTATCAACAACTTAAAGTTGAATTGCCTTCGTTGGAAGATGGCGAAATCCCAATGAGATTCACATGCCCTTTTAAGTAACATTGAAAGAAAATCTTTAGAAAATTTTGAAGCTGTCATCTGTGAAAGGAGAGAAACTGATGGCTGTTTCTGTTACTTTTTTCCTCTTAAAAGTTAGATCTTGGCCTCCTATTAGATACTTTGAGGAAAAATCCTCTACTATTTACCTTATCAAAAAAAAGATTGACACTATTATCTACTCCATCCGTTGCAATTTGTTTGTCTTACTTTCCTTTTAGTTCGTTTAAAAAAGAATGCCTCTTTCCCTTTTCGGCAAACTCTTTAATTCCAACTCTCCACATGACATGTTTTACCCCATAAGATTGAAGGACATTTTGGTACATTTTACATATTTTTAGTTTAAGATGACAAAATTCAAAAGTCTTCTTTACTTTCTTAAACTCCGCGTCACATCAAAACCAGACAAACAATTGAAACGGGGGAGTAGTTTTCTTCATCCAATTGTAGAAGTGATGTATACATTTTTTGTTATTCATCATCATGTTTGTACTTTAGCTATTGCTAGGAGGTTCATACTTTTATGCCCAGCTTTATCTTTTCTGGTTGAAAATGAAGGCAGACAAGAGCATGCATAATTTTGTTGTTCGCCTACCAATTAATTTTCAGTTTAGCATTTAGCCATGATAACTGAGCTTCTTTTTTTTGTGGATTTTCACATTGTTCCATCTGCAATGTGCTGTTGGTAATAGTTTGTTTGCTGTTTCCTGGAATAGGTTTTTAACTGTTTCGGGCACCAGTTTTGCCTGCACTTTGAGGCTTTCAATCTTGGATTGGCACCGGTATACATGGCATTCCTGCGTTTTATGGGTGATGATGATGATGCGAAAAGATTTAGTTATAGTCTTGAAGTAGGTGGATTTGGCAGAAAGTTAACATGGCAGGGAGTACCAAGGAGCATCCGTGATAGTCATAAAACTGTCCGAGACAGTTTAGACGGGCTGATTATTCAAAGGAGCATGGCACTTTTCTTCTCTGGTGGTGACAGGAAGGAGCTGAAGCTAAAGGTAGCTGGGCGTATTTGGCGAGAGCCATTGTAAACTAGATATATGCATCTTCCTTCATTGCGGGGATGCCCAGAAAGTATAGTTAGTTATCGCTAAATTGGTTGGTGGCTTAATTTTTTGTAAATGGTTCTATACAGTTTCTGGTTTTTCGGATCGATCGTATCGATTGTAGTTTAGCTCAACTGTGGATCATGTATCTAAAGTTGTGAGGCATTTTAAGCTTTTTTATGACCTGCCATATGATAATCTATCTGGTTGTTAGTCTCTCTCTGTATATTCTCTCTTGCCTTTTTGTTTCTTTATCAAGTCCCTCATATTGTTTCTTTATGTGTTCAATAGTCATTTTTTATAGGAAAGAAAGGTCGGGATTGTGATCCCGATTAGATAGTTGCATTTTTCTCGTCTCTCTTATTTGTCTTGGGGAGGGGGGGGGGNGGGGAGGGGTTAATAGGGCATACTGACCAATAAAGGTCGGAATTGTGATGCTGATTAGACAGTTGCATTTTTTTCGTCTCTCTTATTTTTCTTGGGGAACCACTATTAGGGCAGACCGATCAATAAAGATCGAAATTGTGATGCTGATTAGATAGTTGCATTCTTTTCGTCTCTCTTATTTTTCTTGGGGAACCACTATTAGGGCAGATTGATCAATAACGATCGGAATTGTGATATTGATTAGATAGTTGCATTCTTCTTGTCTGTCTTATTTTTCTTGGGGAATTACTATTAGAGCCGACCGACCAATAAAGATCGGAATTGTGATGCTGATTAGATAGTTGCATTCTTCTCATCTCTCTTATTTTTCTTAGGGAACCACTATTAGGGCAGACCGACCAATAAAGATCGAAATTGTGATGTTGATTAGATGTATTCTTCTTATCTCTCTTATTTGGCTTGGAGAACCACTATTAGGGTAGATTGACCAATAAATGTCGGAATTGTGATGTTGATTAGATAGTTTTATTCTTCTTGCCTCTTTTATTTGGCTTGGAACACTAATAGGGTGAACTCACCAACAAAGATTGAAATTGTGATCCTGATTAGATAGTTGCATTTTTCTCGTCTCTCTTATTTGACTTGGGGCACTATGAGGGAAGCTTTACCAACAAAGGTTGGAATTGTGATCCTAAGTGGTTTCAGATGCCTTAAAGTGTTTGTGTGTTCGAATTTCACTAGTGACAACTCTTCTTTTTACTTTTTAACAAGAGCATACTCATTTTAGCACTTGAGAAATTATTTATTTTTATATAAAGGCCAGCCTTATATAAAACATAATTAATTATTGATATATACTCAATAAAAGAATCAACTTGCATTAAATAACATTTACATTTTATTTTGATTATAATACATATTTAGGCATGCCGGATTATTTTAGTAAATAGTAATTATAAAATGTCCATTATTTCAATTAAATTATATTAGATTCATATTATTTTTTTCTGACATGATCTAATAATTAAAAAATTCAAAAAAATAAATCAAATCAAATTTATTTTTATTCAGATTGAATGATACTTTTTCAAAATCCTAAAATTCAAAAATCGAATAGATTCATATTATTTTTTCTGATGTGATTCAATATTCAAAAAATAAATTAAATCGAAAAGAAAAGAAAAAAATCAAATTAAATCAATTTTTTTTCATTAAGATTGAATTATATTTTTTCAAAATCCTAAATTCAAAAATCGAATACACAGCATTTTCAAAATTATCACTTTTTTTTTAAAAAAGAAAAAATTAAAAATTCATAAGAATAACTTAATTGGTTGAGCAAGAATCTCCCTAATGAATTTCTCAAATTCAAAACCCCTTATATTCTTTCTTGATTGAGCCATCGAGCTCGTCATAAAAAATTTATCTAGAGCAATTTACATCCCGGAATTAGAATTTTCAATGAACCCTAGCTAGTTTTAGACAGCCCAAAGAGACAACAAATTCCTTAAACCCTCAAAAAAGGGTACAAATGCCTCTTGAAACTCTTTCACAACAACCTTAGATTAACAGAAAGAACAATCAAAGAACAATGATAATCAGATCAATTTCTTCATCAAAGTTGAAGAAATTGATATTTCCACTTTCTCTCTCAGCATATACACACAAAAATCCCATACCCAACTCTTCTCCTCCAATTCTTGAAAATGTTTATACCCAAAACCCTGCTAAAACCCTTGTCCCTCCATTCTTGTTCAGCTTTAGAAACTACTCTACACCTATAAAAATCCAATCTTTACCAGTTTCTAGAGATGGGAATTTTGAGGAATCCATTTCTGATGTTGTTTGCCCTGGTTGTGGTGTTAAAATGCAAGATTCTGACCAAAAACAACCAGGGTATTTCATCAAGCCATGTGTTAAACCCCCAAATTATAAAACACCCATTAACAAGAATCCAGTTGCTGATGAGCCTGAGATATCGTTTTCTCTGAAAAGGGGTTTGCTTAATGAGGATGTAGAACATGAAAATCAAGAAAATGTTGAAAAACCAGGGCAGAAAGGTGAAAAGCCTGTTGTTTGTGCTAGGTGTCATAGTTTGAGGCATTATGGGAAGGTTAAGGATCCAAGTGTGGAGAATTTGTTGCCTGATTTTGATTTTGATCATACTGTTGGGAGGAGGTTGATGTCGAGTAGTGGGGCAAGGGCGGTTGTTTTGATGGTGGTTGATGCATCTGATTTCGATGGATCGTTTCCTAGGAAAGTAGCTCAGTTAGTTTCTAGAACAATTGAAGAGAATTCGCGGGCGTGGAAGGAGGGGAAATCAGGGAATGTACCTAGAATGGTATTGGTAGTTACAAAGATTGATCTTTTACCTAGCTCATTATCACCTACTAGGCTTGAACATTGGGTTAGGACAAGGGCAAGAGAGGGTGGGGCGATTAAGTTGACGAGTGTACATATGGTTAGTGCAGTGAGGGATTGGGGAGTGAAGAATTTGATTGATGATGTAGTGGGACTGGCCGGGCCAAGAGGGCATATTTGGGCAGTAGGAGCACAGAATGCTGGAAAGAGCACATTAATCAATGCAATAGGGAAGTGTTCAGGTGGAAATCTAAGTCATTTAACAGAGGCACCGGTGCCGGGGACTACCTTGGGGATATTGAGGGTAGAAGGGGTGCTTCCAAGGAATGCCAAGTTGTTTGATACTCCGGGGCTTTTGCATCCGCATCAGATTTCGACAAGGTTGACTAGGGATGAGCAGAAGCTAGTTCATATAAGTAAAGAGTTGAAGCCAAGGACATATAGAATCAAGGTTCATAATTCTCTTCTAGGCTGCTTAAAGAATGTGTTGTTTTACTGCAAAAGCTTTCTTTCTATTGCATTTCACTTTCAGTTTTGAGTGTTGTTGACTTTGTTTATCGTCTTTCGGAGAAATCAACTACTATCATACAAGTATGAAAATTTACTGAGTCCATCTCGTTTTGCTCATCTTAGTCTTATCCAATCTTTGCACTGACTGTTAATAGATAACCAGATAAGAAAGTAAGCAACTTTAGTATAATTCATTATTCCTTTCTCATTTTTGAGGTGGTATACTTGCTTAAGTTCTCCCGTGTAGTGCTTATTGGTGCTTGTAATATGTTTCAGTCAACTATCTGAACTTACTTACCTCACAAAAGTTTGTTTTACCTTTTTCCATTTTGCAAAAAGATTTTGGTCAGGTCAAATACTTTATGTGAAGCGGTAGAGCATTAAAAAGAGAATCTAATGGCAATGTATGCCCAGGAAAGATATTACCAGAGATTAGATTATTGACCTGTAAAATGCTTGTGGAGATATGACCGTTTTGGTTGCTTGTGTAGTCTTAGATACAGGATCTAAATATGAAAAGACAACCCAAATTTATCATTTCATTGCACCTATTCTCCATCAGATGTGTCTGCCTATGCTTATGCTTGAACTTCACTTGAAGAACATGCTTTCTCTGGTTTAGTTTGTTTTATCCACTTTGAAATCTCATGATTTCATTATTTGCTGTGGACAGGTTGGACATTCAGTTCATATAGGTGGGCTCATGCGGTTGGATGTGGAAGAATTATCTGTTGATTCCGTGTATGTTACAGTTTGGGCATCTCCGCTAATTCCACTTCACATGGGGAGGACAGAGAACGTCAGCACAATGCTGGAAGAACATTTTGGGCGTCAGCTGCAGGTACTATCTGCTTTAGGAATTGGATGTTCTTCTTTCTTTGTTTCTAATTTCAAATCTTTCGTTTTAACAAATCCCTTTTGTCTGAAGTTTATGATATTGCACTTCCTATTAATTTTTTTGCACGTATTCAGTACTGTTGGTGTAAATTCAGTTTTAACTGCAGAAAAGAAAAAAAATATTATTGTCAACAGAAGACGGTTAATTTGTTGCGTCTTTGAATTTAGTCTTATCTAGCTTGAAGCTGGCTTTGCTTCTTTCATGAATTTTGAGTGTTGGGGTGAAAGAGTTTGAAAGTTTTGCTGATGGTCTGTGCCACTGAATAACAGTGTTGGATGATAGCGTTGTAGGGAATTCGGTGCTTGACTTTTAAGAAAAAAGCAATAAAGTAAAACAGTTTGATGCTATGTTTGGAACTGGTGAGGGCTAAATAAATGCTCTTTGGTAATAGAAATTTTAGGTACTGGAACATTGTTATGAATCTTTAGGAAAGGATCGATTCATAGGGCATTATATAAATCAGCTCGTTAAAGGGAGGCTGAAACCTTAGAGTTCATTAAAAGAGAGAACTCCGATCTCTTCAGCTCTTTAAAGGGAGACAGAAACCTTAGAGTTCAATTTTTGCTTAATTATGAGTTACTGATTTATTCATCAAAAACCCCTTTAACTAAGAGTCTTATTACATCAATATGAAGTCTAATTCTTATGAAAGTACGAGACCTAAATCTTATTCCAAACTAATAACTATAACTTAACCTAATCCTTATGAAACTCTAAAACTAAACCCTATTCTAGAATAATAAATAAAGTAACTAAAAGTATAATTAAATACTTAAATTAATGACTTCCAACGCATCCCTAACATTACTCCCCTCACGTTGAAAGAGCTTGTCCTCAAGCTCAAGTTTCGGGGTAATCATCCAGAAAATCTGGATCAGTATCAACTTATCCAATTCCAGCCCTAGCTTGAAGTTGACATTGATAAATTTCGACTCTATTAGTTTGCTGAAGCATGACTAATTTGCCCATCAGGTTGCTACTTTCATGAGGTTCAAATCGCTCAAAATATTGCTCATAATGATGTGCCCAAATTAATGGATTGTTGATGTTGTTAGAAGTAGGAAAATTCATCTTTGCATAACTTATCAAAGGTGAATTACCACTTGTTGGATGATTCTTATCGGCTAGTTGAATATGCGGTATATTGCCTTTAGTAGCAGGAATTGTTGATCTACCAGTTGTCTGGGCGCTATATGACTCAAGTCTATGGGTTGCTGGTTTTGTGGAGCCAACTCCCAATCTAGACAATTGATTTTGGATGACTTGGATAATTTTTTTGCTGAGGCGTTGTTCCATTGCTGCAATTTTAGAGTCTATTAGGGTTTCTGTAATGGCACGTTCTTCTCTAAATCTGGAATTGATCTCATCGCCCATTTTGTTAGTCTCTGATACCAAATTGTTATGAATCTTTAGGGAAGGATCGATTCACAGGGCGATATATAAATCAGCTCGTTAAAGGGAGGCTGAAACCTTAGAATTCATTAAAAGAGAACTCCGATCTCTTCAGCTCTTCAAAGGGAGACTGAAACCTTAGAGTTCAATGGAAGAGAGAACTCTAATCTCCGGCTTTTTGATGAATTATGACTTACTGATTTATTCATCAAAAGTCCCTTTAAATAGGAGTCTTATTACATCAATAGGAAGTCTAATTCTTATGAAAGTAGGAGACCTAAATCCTATTCCAAACTAATAACTATAACTTAACCTAATCTTTATAAAACTATGAAACATAAATCCTATTCTAGAATAATAAATAAAACAACTAAAAATATAATTAAATACTTAATTTAAGGGCTTCCAACGCATCCACAACATCCTCACTCCAGGAATTAAAGGTGTCAACAGTTGTAGAGCAACAACAATATACCCAATATAGTCCCACAAGTCGGGTCTGGGGAGGGTAGAGTGTATGCATACCTTACCCCCTACTGTGGCATGTGGCAGGTAGAGAGGATGTTTCTGATAGACCCTTGGCTCAGGGAAAGCAAAAACACAACATTTATGAAGACATAAGCAGTAATAACAACAGAATAGTAAGAAAATAGAGGCTTAAGTGACAACAAGTAGTAATAGAAAACTAAGAATGAAAAATACGAAAATAGTAAAATAATACTAATACTACTAGCAGGAGAGACAAGATGCGGAACTATGTACTACCTAGCCTTCTACCCCAATCCTCGACCTCCACGCCGTCAATAGTCTTAGAGCATCCTTCAAGTTTCTCATAGCTTCTATAAACTGATGCTATGTTTGGAACTGGTTCGGCAAGAAGAAAAAGTGCTATCTGACATTGGCATTTCAACGATCAAATAATGTCTCATTCTGGTTGTTACCTCCAAGTCTCTTCTCCTATTAGGCCAGCCTTAGTGGGTAGCGGCACTGGGTGAACGGTCTATCTGCCTAAACATACTCCTAAACATGCGTGTTTGATATTACATCACTTCCATTCTGTGTTTTAAATCTTCACCAGGTGTCAAAATATATGGAATCTGAGTTGAGCTAGTGTGGTTTCTCCAGGTATCTCTGCTGAATCCTTCATTCAGTTGTATGATGATTCTTTTGCTGTTTTCATTTGTTTTTCTTTCTTAACCTTTAGAATTGTAAGGTTGAGAATTGATGAAGCATAGTCTAGAACTCTAGATGGCTTAGGTTCATAAAAGGACCGCTAGAAGGGGCCAGATTCTTCAGACGCTTCATGATATTTGTAAACAAGTCTCCCTGTAGTTGGCTACTGACTTAAAAGTCCCTAGTAGATGTAGAAACCTGATTTAGTTACTTTCGTGCTTTGACAGTTTGGCTGATGTATATGATATGATTAAATGCTATATTGTATTTTCATTTTGTCAGCCGCCGATTGGAGAGGGACGATCTGAAGAGCTAGGGAAATGGTTGAAGAAGGAATTTCATGTGAATGGAAATATGTGGGATTCTAGTTCTGTTGATATTGCTGCTTCTGGTCTTGGTTGGTTTGCCATTGGACTAAAGGGAGACGCTAAATTAGGTGTCTGGACATATGATGGTGTTGATGTCATTGTTCGTAACGCGTTACTCCCAAACAGATCCTATGATTTTGAAGTTGCTGGCTTTACTGTTTCAAAAATTGTTTCCACTGCTGACCGCTCTTCAAATAAGCAGCGCCGTGATGAGAAGAAGAGGAAACTGAGCGACTCTACTGCAGAAAAACCTGCAAAACCATCATCTGTCGATGTGGCTTCAACTACTTGCTAATTGTGGAAGCATTTACAATCTGGCAATGTACTTTGCTTGTCCCAGCACTGGAATGTAGATCGAACGTGGGAATAATCGCCTATTACCTCTCCGGGACCTGGATAAGTTGATGCGTTTCTACCATGATTTTTGCCCCCTGCAAAGAAAAACGCGGCATCAAAACCAGAGAAATGCATTAAGCAAAGGCATTCTAGGTCCATCCACTATTGCATATCAAGACCCCTTCTGCTGTGATGGCGGTATCCCCTTTACGCTGTTCTTACCTTCGTTATACGCAAGTTTTGGCGTCTATCGATGCCAAAATGTCTCATTACGTAAATGAAGCTTCTTTATACACAAATTTTGGTGTTCATCGATGCCAAAATGTCTTGATACCTAAATGAAGCTAAATGCTGAAGGATTCATGTATGCAACACAAACCGAGATGTTTGGTTCTGCTCTACCATCTAGAGGCTTATTCAAGATTCGAAGTTTGTATGTTTTGAATTTGAAGTTTATGAGTTCTGATATTTATTTTATGTATATACTCATTAGATTTCGTGACACATATGGTTTGGATCGAAATTATTGGATTTTGTCGAACTCGTACTTTCAATGTTAGATCTCCACCCCTACTATCATCTGATCAATTTTGTTATGCTATAGGCATCATATTTAGCTCTGCAGGTTATGGTACACTGGTAGGAGTGTTTCACCCTAAATCAGAGGTCTCAGGTTTGATTCCTGAGTATGGAGAAACTCTTGTTGGAATCGCCACCCCAAATGGCCCTGTAGTGCACGATCCGGAGTTAGTCAGAGCTCTAATGTGGATTCCGACACCGGGTGGGAAACCAAAAAAAAGAAAAAGCTCTGCAGGTTATAAGTTGGAGAAAATGATCGAAATGGTCCTTCATGTATAGGGATTGAATTATTTTGATCCTTCATATATATCAACTTATCAAAATAGTCCTTCATGTATATAAGAAAATAATCATTTTAGTTCTTAACCTAAAACTAACCATAAAAGTAAAAAGTGTGGTTAGATTTAACGGTGGGCCCCATTATTAATACATTGGAAGCCTTTCTCCCTGAAATCTTATCTCTTCACCCAATTCTTCTTTGCTAAAAAAAAAAAGCCAATTCTTTTTACCATTATCAAAATTCTCTTTGACTAACTAATTCAAATCTTTTAAAATTTTATTTTCTACCTTTGTCCCATTCAATTTTTACCTTGTATCTGAAAAATAGAATTAAAAAAAAATTATGAAAAAATTATTAATTTCAAAAAGGAAAAAACAACAAAGCTATATCCTTTTCATATAAAGCTTCAACAAGTGAATATATAATTAAAGCTTGAAAAGAGTTAATTTATGGTAATCTTCTAAAAGAAATTAATGAAGTGTTTTGTTAGTTTATTTAGTTTGTATTTGTGTCAGTGGTCTCATGTTTTTTTTTTTTTTTTTTTATGTATGGAAGTGCAAGCTACTGGAATTGTTTTGAAGAGGTACATGGAGATAAGAAATAAGTGTAATGTGTGTAATTTTTCTTGTAAGAATATGGCAGGTGGGTGGATTGAAGTTGAAGAATGATCTCTAATGGTGAAAGAGAGAAGATTGACGAATAAGAGGCATGCTTGGTGTCAATAGTGAGGGACCCACCATTAAATCTAACCTCTCTTTTTATTTTTATGGTTAGTTTTAGGAATAAAGACTAAAATGATTATTTTTTTTATATACATGAAGGACTATTTTGATAAGGTGATATATATGAAGGACCAAAATAATTCAACTCTTATACGTTAAGGACCATTTTGATCATTTTCTCTTATAAGTTGTATAAATAGGTATTGTTACAATCAATTTGTTCAAAGATTGTTCAACTCCAAAGTTGATTATACTTTTTTGGGGTGCGATTTTTTCCCGGACCCTTGATGGACATAATATGCTTTGTGCATCGAGCTATTCTTTTTTTATCTCGTCACCTTAACTTATAAAAGTATATTTATTATATTATTTAGTTCTCATATTATAATTCATAGGCTTATATAACTAACCCCTTAAACTTGTCAGGATATTTTGTTTAAATACTCGAACTAAGATGTGTTTCAATTGAACATCTCAACTCCTAATAAAGTGTTCTAATTAGACATTTTTCAATTCAAATTTTGAGTTGTATATTAGATAGTTAAGTTAACCACATAAAATATATCATTTTCTTTAATTATTTTCATTCTCCTCGATAAGCTGTAAAACCTCAAGCATTTTTTTTTCTAAAATATTCAATCTATCTAGCCATTAGCAACTAAACGAATATTGATATTTCCATCTTCAACTTCAACAATTGAAATTTCCTGATTCTTTCTCCAATCTTATGTATACTCGTAATTCCATATTGTTTTGTATTAACATCGATATTAAAGTTTCATCAATCTTATATGAAATTCAAAGAAATTAATTGAATTATCGACATTTAGATAATTTGATATCAATTAAATGAATTCATTAATATAAATATGTTTTCTCAATTCGATGTATACGCGTAATGGCATAGTAATGCGTATCAACATCAGTGTTGAATCGTTATTTATCTAATAATGAAATTCAAAGAAATTGATGAAAGTATCGAGTTTATGACTGGTAGTTTAGTCTTACTTGGGTAAATGGGCCTTATATGGGCTTTCAAGCCCATTTACTATATCCCAATAAATTTCAGCCCATCATTTAATACTAAAACCCTACCCTAAACCCTTCGTCCCAAAAAATCTCTCAATTTTTTCGAATTCTTCCAATTGTTTGTAAGTTTCTTCTCTCTCTGTTAATCTCCATTGTTTTTCATTGATGTAATTTGGAAAACTGAAATCACATATATATGTTTTTGTTTTTTTTTTTTGGTGTTTTTTAGTGCTAATTTGGCTGTTATTTGCTTGTTTTGTGATGATTTCTGAGACACAGATTAATCTGTGCAAATTTGGTGTGAGAAATCGAAAAAAAAATTCTTCATTTTTGAATGCAATAATGCTTATGAATATTGTTTTCTCAGTTTTTTCAGCGTTTTTTATCGGTTTATTTCGTCAGTTTTGGATGTGTTTGAATATTTCCTTGTGATTTTTACTGTTTATATTAGCATTTTCATTTATTTTTTGCTATTTTCAAAGTGATTGAGCATTTTCATGTAGTTTTCAGTATTTTTAATGATATTAAGCTTGCTCATATAGTTTTTGCAGTTTTCTCAGCATTTTTATCAACTTAGTCTTATGTTTGATGCCAACCTGCCTCCTTTATTTGAGCTTGTGTCTGGTAATTTGAGCTAGTTAGTCAGTAAATCTAATATTATGTTTTCACCCTTCTTATCAGAAAGTGTGATTGTGTATGATGGTTGCGGATGAAATGGCTATGATGAACCCAGAGAATGAGGATTTCGATCCAGAAACAGAGTCGGAATCGGAAGATGAAGAAGGAGATCAGCAAGTCGTAAAGCTGGCTGAACCTTCAAAAACTGCTGTATATAACAGGGATGGTTTGCTTGAAAGGCTGGCTGATATCAGTTGGCCTGATGATTTGGATTGGACTCACAGGCTTAGCATCAACAGGGAGGACCAAGAAGAGGTGGATGTGAACGATGATTTGGCGAGGGAGCACTCGTTTTACACGCAGGGGTTGGAGGGTATACGCCAAGCGTACGTCAACTTTCAGTCAATCGGTGAACCATTTCTGAGGCCCTCTGATTATTATGCGGAAATGGTGAAGTCAGACACTCACATGGAGAAAGTTAAGGGCCGACTCTTGGCTGAGAAGAGGAGGATTGAGGAGTCCGAGGAGAGGAGGAAGGCCAGAGATAACAAGAAACTTGCCAAGGATGTACAAGCACAGAAGATGAAAGAAAGAACTAAGCAGAAGAAGCAAGAGATTGAGTCTGTTAAAAAGTGGAGGAAGCAGAGGCAACAAAGCGGCTTTGATAAAGAAGATGCTGGCGGTCTAGATTTGGCATTTAATGGAGGAAATGCTGATAAACCCTATCAGAGATCAAATAAGAAGAGACCTGGTGTATCTCCCGGAGATCGTTCAGGTGGGAAAGCAACATTTGGTGGGAAAGGGAAGGGGTTTGACAAAAAGAGGAAAAGCAGGGAATTCAAGGATTCCAAGTTTGGATTTGGTGGGAGAAAAGGTTTGAAGAAGCAGAACACTGCTGACACTACCAACGATTTCGGAGGATTCCACAAAGGTGATCGTTCTGCAAAAAACAACAAGCGCGTTAAGAGATAGTTCTGGTTATCACTTACTACTTTTTGTTGTACTAGACCAAAGTTATTCCTTTGTTATGCGGATGAAATAGTACTTAATTGAGAGCTATTGTTATTCATTTCAAGATTCAGTTTTTTGTTCTTGTGCTATTGTTAAATATACTGTTTTCTTTCTGCGTGAAATGGTTTGTTAGTTTGATTTTGTAATAATGAAGGTTTGAATGTTGTAGATTTTGCTTCCTATGTGTTTGAGGAAAGTGGAAAGTGGAAAGTGGAAAAGTTCAGTTTTGAGGTTTTGTATTTCTCTTTCTTAGTAAAAATGTGACATGGGTTTTTGATATCTAAGGTTTCTTTGGTAATGGGTAGTTTGTTGTTGTCAATATTTTTCTTCCTTTTTTCGTTGTTTGTAAAATCAAGATTCATTTTTTTCCCTTTGTTCTTGTGCTATTCAGCTTTGACTTACTAAGGACATGACTTTTGATAAGAGAGTATGGAGGTAGTGGATTAGGGTAGAAGATTAGTAGGTAGTTGAACTTTGACTTGCTTTACAGTTGGGTTAGGCTTGGTGGGAGTCTGGGAGCACAGTAGTATAGGGTTATATGTGCAGTTTCTTGCTTCTGATATTTGTTACCATTTGTGTTTCTGTTACCGCATTATTTCGCTGTTGTTTTGTTTCTTTTTTCTGAATGCTCTGTAGTGCTTTCTTTTCTGCCATATTCCCTTTTTTCACTAGTACTTTGATTTGCTGCACTTGATCTAAGGATGTTTTGGAAGCAACCTCTCTATCTCCACCAGGTTGGGGAAGGTCTTCTTACACTCTACCCTCCCTCCCCAGATTACACGGGGTATGTTGTTATTGTTCTTGTGCTATTCCAAAATATGTTCTTTCCTTTCTGTGTGAAATGATTTGGGGGTTTGGTATGGAAAATGGAAGTTTTAATGTTGTGGATTTTGTTTCATTTATGTTTGAGGAGAGTGGGAAGTTCAGTTGGTGATATTACAATCTGTTTGATGGGGATTAGTTGATGGATGACACAGATTATCTTAATACCCGCATCTGTTCATGAAGAGTTGTTTTCTATGTTAACTTTAGGGATAAACAAACAAAACAGAAAAAGAACAATGTATGCACACTAGATTTATAGCATGTTTGGCCAAGCTTTTGGGAAGCCAAAAGTTTTTTTTTAAGAGATTATTTTAGAGAGTTGAGATATTTAACCAAGCTTTTAGGTAAAGTTAAGTGTTTCCCTGGAAGAAGCACTTTTGGTACCTTCGTCAAGCACAAATTGTTGCTCCTATATTGACAAAAGTGCTTTTCAAATTAATTCCCCAAACACAAACAGTTAATCTTCCAAAGTACTTGGCCATACATGCTATAACACTGGCATTAGGGTGTTCACATTTTTAAATGTTTGTTTTGAGTTTTATGTCTGTTTAGGAGCATCTTCTGAAGTTAGGGTTTTTATAGCAGTTATAGTAGAAAATCAGGGGTCATAGTATTCTGTAATTAGTTATGTGCATACTATGTATTCAAACATCATCATCATTGTAAGCTCATGTATATTAGCTGGTTCATTGGTTCCAGTATTTTGAGTAGGAAAAAAAGGAGCTAGTGATTCTGTAAATGAAGATAGCACTAAACAGGTGCAAAGGAAAACCAAATGGCGCCCTGATCTCACACAGGATACTACTGTCAGAAAAGCAAGAACTTTGACATATCAGGTGCTTTAGATTGCTATGCAATATATACCTATTTACATTTTCTCTTCTTTTTTAAGCTTTGTCTTGAAATTGAGAAATATATTGAAAGTAATACTTTATTAAAAGAATATTTAGTTTCTAGTATTTTTTTTAATTTTTTTTTTTTACGTTTCTTGATAATTTCTTGCATCAGAAAGAAATGACCTTTGTATTCTTCATCAGAAGAAAACAATCTAACATTAGTTCCAAACTCAACATTGTAGGGACGTGTTGAGATTACACAATTTTTTTTGTGTTTTATGTTTTGTGATCCTTAATATTGAATCTATGCATGTGTTTCTCATATAGATACAGAGAATCATAACAGGGCATGCCTTTCTTTAAGAAATCCACAACATGGACAAGGGCACTCCAAAACAGTCGTTAAAAAATTGTTTTACCATGTTAGGTTATGTGTAACTGCACATTTACATGCATATATATGCAATATGTATACATATTATGTTACATTGATCAAACAGCTGAAAATAAAGTATGTTGCTCGTATTCTTCAAAAATGCTGACAGGTGCATGGCAAATCCTTCAAAAGTAGTGCATTTTTGGAGGACTTGACATGGGTGCGGCAACATTTTAGGGGAATTCGAGCAACATAGAAATAAACCGTAATTACATTCACATATATTTGTGCGACATGAGAATCATTCTAGACATTTCTTGAAGAACATCATAACTCTATCAACCCCCCCCACCCCCCCCACCCCCAAAAAAAAATGTTTTTTAATGCATTTATGGCCTCAATTATATTGATGGAGTCTGGCTTGATGGGTCATTAATAGTTTCCCTTTGTCCATTGGGTCCTAAAAGGCGGTGTAATTCTGTGTGAATGGCTTTTGTTAATTTCCTACTCCAGGTCACTAAGTGATATTGCTGCGTTACAAATTTTGCACAGAGTCGTGTGGATCAAATAACACAACTACTGAGTCCCAGGAGTTTGGAGGGAGAAGGCAGCAAAAACTCATTATTAGCCTCTCCTGCTAAAGATCACGAGTCTTCAGATCATCAACCTAATGATGAGGTAAATCAACTCATTAAGATTTTTTAGTTGCAAATTTTGCATGGGTTAGCTTCTTATGCTGACGTCTTCTGTGGATGTAGAATGTGAGATCACTGGAACTCGAAAGACGGGAAATCATTGGTATGTTGTGATTAATCATTGATCCCTCGAGTGACTGACTTTTACTCTTCCATTATCAAATACACCATACATCTTGTCTGTTTTTATTCATGTCCAGGGGAGATTCTAAAACTGAATCCCAGTTATAAGCCACCTGCTGGTTATAAGCCTGTACCAAAGGAGGCAAAAATTCCAGTACCTGTGAGTTTAACCCAGTTTTCTGGCACTTTGTGCTCCTTCTCTTTTTTTCTTGTTCCAATAGTTCTCCCATTGGGTTCTGTGAGTTGATTCTTAAAATTTTAGAATTCTTATCAACTGGAACAAGATTAAGGATCATCTGTATTGTATTGGATTACACTTCTCCTCGGCTTAAAATTACTACTCTATTAACTACATTTACATTCTTATAAGACTTGAATATGTGTTGATATCAATGAGAATGATGGCCTTCCCTTGCAAAACAAGTTAGACAAACTATGGATTAACGGGAGACTTATGGAGAAAATTGTTATTAGTTGTCCTCCTCCTCTCAGCAATCCTTGCTTCCACAACAAAAATGAACATGTTTAGATATGAAATGGTAGATGTGCACTTATTCAATGTCATGTCTTTTAATATACTAATTCTGACTGCCACGAGCTAGTTATTTCTTAATTCATGTTTTAAGGGTTTTAATTAGTTGATTTAGTTATATACCATGTTTTACTGTTTAAGAGGGAAATTTAGCTCAAGTTAGTACAGGGTATTCACCTGGCTAAGCATCTCATGTGCTCGTGTATTTCAAACTGTAGCCTGTAACCGGTATCCAGATAGCATAGAACAATTGTGATATATTCCTAAAATGTTACCTATAAATGATTTCATTTTTTGATTCATCTTTAAGTGACTCCTGCGAGTTCTTCAATGTAAATCATGCAGATTGAACTGTCTGACCTCTTATTTGGCATTATTATTGGCACAATTCTTTGTGCTTTTTAAGGTCAATCTATATGACACAAACTTAAAACTGTGGAACATATAGTAATTAATAGCTGTGACTTTTTTTTTTTTTGCTTTCCCACCCGGTGTCCGGAGCCCACATTGGAGCTCCGACATTATTTTATTACTGACTTTGTTGTCGTGTATATTTATATTCAGTGTGTCATCTAATTGTACAATTGCTGATGACCAATACTGTGGTTCTAGCTTTGCATTCTTGGTATTTTTCAAACCTGTTTTGAATGCTTTTCTCGAGCCGAAGGTCTTATCCGAAAGTTTCTCTACCTTTCCAAGGTAGGGGTAAGGTCTGCGTACACTCCACCCTCCCCATGCCTTATTTATGGGATCACGCTGGGTATGTTGTGTAGACTAGGCTGGAGACACCTATAAACTGTAGTTTGTATGCAATCTATGTTCTACTTGCTCCTAGTATTAGATTATCATGTCTGGATTGTCAAGTCTCCTGCATGAGCTGCAACGACATATACCTATTGTTCACCTTGATTTCTTGAAAATTGACGTGTGTTTTAATCTGTCCCCAGGTAGAAGTTACTTCTGGTGAAAATGACTCTGGTGCTTTTGAGGAAATGCATGTCCAAGTATCAGCTGAGACATATGAAAAGGTTGATGCTGCAGTTGCTTTAATTGAACTTCTGGTTACCCCAGCTTCAGTAAGTACACAGTAGTATGGTGTTTTACATGGTGTTACTGTGAATACCAATGCAGCAATTCAGTTTTTTTTTTTTTTTTTTTGTGTGCGCGTCATAAAGTTAAGTGTTCCATTTGGTTCTCAGATGACTCCTGCGCCACAACCACAAAAGCGTCAGGTGATGGAGAAACTATTTCCGTTGAAGCAACACCTGGCCTGACTCCTCCTCCTGTAGTAGATCAAGGGATGGCTCAACCAGGTTTTGGAGCACAACCTGCTCAACTTCAAAGTCATTTTCAGCCATACAAGGGCAATGGTTTCCTGGACCTACATCTCAGAATACAAACTCCGGGATTTCTTCAGCATCCCTGGTCAGCAACACTCAACAAGTATCACCGTCATCTACCAACCTGTCAAATACATCCTCGCCCTTTGGTCCACCACATGGTATGCAAGATGGTTTTGGTTCAGTTCCTCAAAACCCTTTCGTTCACTCTAGCCCACAGGCACCACTAATGCAGCAGCCATATATGCCTTCCGCTCATTTTGGACAAATTGGTGGACTTAGACATCCTATACCATCTTTAGGGTCTACACCACCTCAATCCAATATGACTCCGCCTCATCTACGACCAGCAATAGACCATCCAAATCCCCCACCTGTCATTCAAGGATTTCAAAGACCCCAATTAAGCAATCAGATTAGTCAGCCAGGACCACCTATGTCACTTGACTTTGCTCGAGGACCTGCTGGCCCTCTCCCTCAATTTAGGCATCCAACATTTTCAAATCAGGGTATAGCTTCACCTACTGGCCCTCAAATGCAACCTATGAACTTTAGGCCAGCTCCAAATCATGTAGGTTCTTTTCCTCCTAGAGTAAACTCCATGCCTCTTCAGCAAAATAATCCAAATGCAAAGCTTTCGACCGCAGAACTTTGAGGCTCCCAACAATGCCTTCTTCCGTCATGGTAGGCCTGCCTCTTGCTCCTCTGGATCACATCATATGACCCCTTCTCTTCCACGTCTGTCCCGCGACATCCTCATCCTGGTGGTAATCCAGCAATGGCAGAAAAACAAGAGAATGATCTGAATATGAAGACTTGATTGCCTCTGTTAGAGTTAAATGATTGAAACTACAGACCTTCGTGTTGATTCCCCCCAACCTCCTCCCCACACCCCACACCCCACCCACACTAAAGCCTTGAAGAAAAATTCAATGCTGTCCATGCATCAGTTATAATGCTTAATATGCAATTTTTCTTATTGGGGGTCATAGAGACAGTAACCAACCCCTTCAATTCTCCTTGTATTGCAGAAAATGCTTTCTGATAAATTACTGGAAAAACAATGTATTTAGGATATTTTATGTTAGATACTTTGTCACGATATTTTGTTTAGATACTCGAACTAAGACGTGTTTCAATTGAACACTTCAACTCCTAATATCTAAATTAGACATTTTTTTCAATTCAAATTTTGAGTTGTATATTAGATAGTTAAGTTAACTAGATACAATTAATCACTTTCTTTATATTTTCATTCTCCTCAATAAGTTGTAAAACCTTAAGTATTTTTTTCTTGAGGTTGATACGTTTAATTAAAGGAGATAATGTATTTTGTGTAATTAACGTAACTACTTTAATAGACGAATGCAAATACGTGTAAAAGTTCTTTTTCAAGTTTTGATTTAAAAACGTCTAATTGAAACACTTTATTAGGAGTTGATATGTTTAATTGGAACATAGCCAGAATCAAGGGGTCTTTCTATAGAAACCTCCACGAACTATCGCCGTTTATTGATGGTTTTTTCGTTTCTCACGACTACTCTTTCCACACCTCCAAATATTTGGTGCCAAATTGTCGCCCATTTCTTTATTTCTTTGATAATATATCTAACTATTTTTGTGGCATCGATTGTACAAAATCGTGAAGAGGCCTAGACGAGTGGAATGAGAGAAATTGGCTTTCCATCCCTGGTCGGTATACACGTATGTCCACACCCCTCTAACTTACTTGACGAGGAATCATTGCTTAGTTCAAATGTCTAAATCCTAATAAGTTACCAGGTTAACTATGTGTTAAGCCTAATTCATATTTAACTTATTCACCAATCAAACGAACGTTTTTTTTTTTTGGGAATTAAACTTGAGTCTCTATGAAGTGAAAGTAGATGAATTTGATCAAATTTTAACATGGGCCATAATGGGCTTCATTAACAAAATTGGGCCTCAAACTTCTTCTCACCTTCTAGGCCCATTTAGGTCTTCCTTTTCGTTATAAGTTTATAACTACTATAATTACAAAACCCTAACCCTAAGGAGAAGACCAGCGATTGCTCTCGAACTCGCCGTACACTCTTTGCCGTCTTCTCGAAGGTATATGATTATTTTTTTTTTTCATTTTTGAATGCAATTAAGCTTAAGAATATAGTTTTCGCAGTTTTTTCTGCGTTTTTATCAGTTTGTTTCGTCATTTTTGGATGTGTTTGAATGTTTCCATGTGATTTTTACTCTCTAGTAGCATTTTCGTTTATTTTTCGCCATTTCAAATTGATTGAGCATTTTCATGTAGTTTTCACCATTTTTAATCATATTAAGCTCGCTCATATAGTTTTCGTAGTTTTCTCAGCATTTTTATAAGTTTTTTTCGTCATTTTTATGTGCGTTTGAACATTTCCATGTAATTTTCACCATTTTGAATGCGATAGAGCTCGCTCATATTGTTTTCACAATTTTCTCAGCATTTTTATCAGTTTATTATGCCATTTTTAGGAGCCTTGGGGAATTTTCATGTAATTTCACTATGTTGAATGCAATTAAGCTTCGTCATATCGTTTTCACAATTTTCTCAGCATTTTTATCAGTTTGTTTCGTCATTTTTAGGTGCATTTGAACATTTTCATGTAATTTTCACCATTTTGAATGCAATTGAGCTTAGTTATACTGTTTTCACAGTTTTCTTGGCATTTTCATTTGCTTACTTTGTCATCTTAGGGTTTGTTTGAACATTTATATGCAATTTTCACCATTTTAAAAGTGATTGAACTTACTCATATTGTCTTCGTAGTTTTCTCAGCATTTTTATCAGTTTATTTAGTAACGTTTGGGTGTGTTTGAACATTTCCATGTGATTTTAATCGTCCATTAGCAGTTTTGTGCTTTTCCATGTGGCTTTCCCCATTTTTGAATGTTATTAAGCTTTCTCATGTAGTTTTCAGCATTTTTATCAGTTTATTTCATCATTGGGTGTGTTTGAACATTTCCATGTGATTTTCACATTTATTAGTATTTTCATTTATGTTTTTACATTTTCAAAGTGATCGAGCATTTTCATGTTTTTTTTCTGTTATGATTAGTTAATCAATATGTCGTACGGAGAAGTTGCTTGCACCTACGCTGCCTTGATCCTCCATGATGAGGACATTCCAATCACCGTAAGATTCTCTTGCCCTAATTATTCTAATCCTAGTGTTTTTTATTGTGATTTTGTTCTAGTGTGTAATATTTTCAAATCCTATTGGGTTTTTTTCGATTGTGGTTTTGGTGTAATATTTCTAATCCAGTTTTTTCATGTGTTCTAATATTTTGATTGTGTTTGATGTGTAATATTTTCTAATTACAGGGCTTCATCGTTGCATATATTGAATCTGTTTGTGTTTGATGTGTTAATAGGCTGAGAAAATTTCAACTTTAGTCAAAGCAGCTAATGTGACAGTGGAGCCATACTGGCCTCTATTGTTTGCTAAGCTTGCTGAGAAGAAAAACCTTGGTGATCTCATCATGAATGTCGGTGCTGGTGGTGGTGGTGGTGCAGTCGCTGTTGCTGCCCCCACTGGTGGTGGTGCCGCAGCTGCTGCCCCTGCTGCTGAGGAAAAGAAGGTGAGAAGAAATGTTTCTTACTCTACTTCTATAACAATGAAAGGGAAAAATTGTTATTAAAAAATGTGATTTTGATGAGCATATCCTGAAATCTTTTTAGAGTCATGTTTTTGGATATCATTTACTCTTAATGAGAACAAAATGGATAAATAATTTTACAAAAAATGGTGAAGAGTTAAGCCCCCAAGGTCTAGCTCGAGTGGCAAAAGGTGGAGGATTTGTGGCTTAGGTCGCAGGTTCAAGCCCCACACCATGCAAAGCGAAGCCCGGTATTTAAATGGAGAAGGGTAGAGGGGCGGGCCCATTATCCACCGAGTTTAGAAGGCTGTGATTGGTCCAAAGGGTGTGACAATCCAAAGGGTTGGTCACAGACGGATTTCTCGGTTATCAAAAAAAAATAATTTTAAAATGGTGAAGAGTTAAAAGTTTTGGCAAAGATGTTAGTGATGTAAGATGATTTTGAATACATGGTTGAATCTTTTGATGATGAATTGTGTATTCCTAAGATATGTTTGGATGTTGAATTTATTATTAAGGTGTTACGATTTGGGGTCAATATAAGAAAGTAATTATGATTATTCGGTGGAATCTCCTTAATTGGGAGTTCTTGAATTATGTTAGATTGTTTGTAGGATCTCCTCAATCATGAAGTTTATAAATGTTTTTCAAGTTTAATCTTTTTACTTTGAGCGGGTGAGAGCAGAGTCGTATGCAGGCTTAGGTTATGTGTTTGGTAGCTGAGTAGTTTCTGACCCAACCTTGTATGTTTGCTTAACAGTTATTTTACATAATCACAAATTAGATTTAGAACCCTTTTATTTCTACTTGAGGTAGTATAATTCAAATCCTCAATGTGCTTTGTGGTGAGAGCGGAGGGAGAGTAACAATGACATGTGATTCAGTCAGTTTGATTGGAGGGAGAGTAACGATGACATGTGATTCAGTCTGTTTGATTAGAAGTAGTTCATTGTCATTGCAAACCTCTTTAACTTTTGTTTGCTTTTGTTGCAATGACGAACAGGAAGAGCCCAAGGAAGAAAGTGATGACGATATGGGATTCAGTCTGTTTGATTAGGAGCTACTCCCAGTACGATTTTTTGTTCTTTTTTAAAAGTTTGATTAGACTTGGTTATAGCACCCTTGTTAAGGAGATTTTGATCTGCTTGTCACTGTTGAATGTAACCTTGACATAATTATGGTTTATGAACATCAGTTATGTTACTTGTTACCGACTCCAATTATGTCGTTTTATGGTTTGGATGATCTGTTAAACTTTCATAACGAGGACAATCCCGATCATACCAATCCAGTAGCTCTCCCTATAGTCGACATGGAGACTATGGTATGTGATTGGGAATGAGTTCGTTCATGGCATTACCAGAAGCTGAAGTTTTTGTTTTATTTCTATCTTATGGTGCTCGATATTTTTGACAGCACTATTACACGTTTGGATGGACTTCTCTACTGTTTGATCTCTAGTTATTGTGACCTAAGTTGCTCGGACTCTCCAAAAATGTTGCTTTACTTGTGTCGGATCCTGTAAAATTGCAATGCTCTTGAAGGATCTGACACACCCGATGACATTTTTGAGGAATCCGAGCAACATAGATTGGGACACCCCATACTCTACGGGGTATCGACTTCTCTACAAGTTGATCTAAATTGTTGATTTCTGTTGCCACTGAACCTTTTAGCATCTGTGTGTGTCCAGAGAACATGTTATATGACGTGATTGAACTTGATTTACTGCATAGCGGTAGCAGATGAATGTAAGAAAAGCTTCATACATCATTTGTTAGTATATATATATGTGTATATATATATATATATATATATATATATATGTGTGTATATATATATTGAATGATCGATGAACTAGATGAGTACATTCAATAAATGTCTTATCGGAAACAGCCTCCCTAACTTTACCAACGTAGTTGTAAGGTTTGTGTATACCTCGTTTATTGGATTACATTAGGTTGTTGTACATTTGATGAACTTTGCCATCCTGTTATGAGGTTTACCTCTTATGGTTATTTATTATTTTCTTTTGAATTTGGATCGATTCAAAGATTGAATCAATAAATAAGTCATCATCTAACCTATAAGTTTATACATATAAAAATGAAATTGGACGGTTGAAACTAAAAGTAATAATAGGTATTTTCATTTGGTTATTTATGTTCTTTTATAGTGGCATTATCATTGTTTGTCTATATTATAAGATTAGACAAATGAAAATGTCAAACAACTAATAATGAGAAAAAAGTGCCATTATCATGAACTAAAGCTTGATTTTAATTATTTATTTTTCTCAACCAATCAATATTCTCGAAATGGCATGTACTTGGTTTTTCGAAATAAGATTTAATAATAAAATATTGATCCAGCTTTAATATTTAAATAAATAAACAAGAAAACACTAAAATAGATACAGGGTGTGTTTGGTTTGGAGGAAAAAATATTTAAAAAAAAAAACGAAATCAAGAGATTTAAGTCTAATTAGTCCAAGGGAGTAAGTAATCAACCTTCATTAAACAAATTCGTGTTTGAGCTCAATAACTTCTTCGGTTTATTTTTTAATTTTTTCATATTCGATTTAGTAAAAAAATAATACATTTTTCCTAGAAAAGCATACTCTTTAAACATAAAATAGTAAATAACTTTTTGGTGAAAATTGAAAAGTATTTTTTTTTCATATTAATTCTATTTTTCACTTCACCTTCGTAGAATACAATGATAAGGTGAAATTTGAAAAAAAAAATAAAAAATCAGGCATTAATTAAAACTTTTCAAACTTGTAATAAAGGGTAAAAAGACAAAAAGGGTAAAAAGACAAAAACATTATTGCATCTAGGAGAAAGTAGGTAGAATTCACTACTCACTTATTTACTTGTCAGATCATAATAAGAAACAAAAACTTTTTTATATTTTTCCTTTTTAATATTAGGGTTCAATGTCCATATTGAAATTTAGCTATATTTTTTTAAATAACTTTTATTAATAAACTTGATTGGATTTGAGAGATATTCTTATCTTAAATGAAATAAGTGGATTAAAATAGACAAAATTCTAATAAATGAATAGTTTGGTCGTATGTTTTTTCTATAACATAATTTATTAGTTGAATTGTAGCTATAAAACTATTTTCTAGAATAAAATAAAGATAGAGGTTGTATTTTATAAGTATTTACATTTCAGTCTATAATATCGATATTAATATATGTTATTTCATATATAAAATTACAATAAAATTCAATTTTATTGATTTGTTCAGGTGAATCTGAATTAGTCTTATGTCTTATAGTTTGAGTTATTATATTTTTATTTTATTTTTTAATCTAAATTTTGATATCAAAATCAAATCAATGAAAAGGAAAAAATAGATTTAGACTTGTTCAAAACAGAGACCATTTGGAATTTGAGTTCTATAAGTAATAATGAGGATTTAGAATATCACATTTGAATAATCAAAAGGAGATTCAACAATAGAAAGAAAAATCAATTCTTTGACATTCTTTCCTTATTCAAACAGAATGAAAAGAGATAGAATCAGGTCGATTTTCAAAATATATTTCTACATATTTTTTAATGTTTCGACTTTTATATAGCTTATTTAAAATAAGGTTAAAATTAAATAGTGAAATGAAATAGCATATTTGTGAAAATCATTTCATTTTTATAATAACTCGATATTCAAAATTTAATGATTCGATTAATTTTAAATTATGTAAAATCTATTATAAATTAAATGATTCAGTATTAAGATTTTCATTTCAAAGCTAGAATCCATGAGGATAAAAAGAGTAGCTTCACGTCCATTAAAAAAATTAATCATAGATTGTGATGAAATGATCGAAATATCTCTACCATTAAATAAATACCCCAAAATTAATCAAGAGCGATGCAATATGAAAGTATCATAGTACAAAAGTACTCTCCCCGTTCAATAATAATTGTTTAGTGTACTATTTTGAGATGTCCAACAATACTTGTCTACTTTATAAAATTAATGGATAATTTTTCATAATTCCTAATTTACCCTTATAATTAATTATAGTCATTATTTCCCTATTATATTTTTTAAGACATTATATTTATTATATTTAAAAAATAATACAATAAAATTACTCTTTTATTTATAATTTCTTAAGAAGCACGCAAAGTTAACAAATATTACTAAACAGAAGGAGTAATACTAACAATCAATGCTATAAAATTTAAAGTAAGTAAACAAAATTTCGTACTCAATACCATAAATACGTATCAAATTCTATAAATAAGATTCTAATGTACAAAATTATTTGTGTCATCATTTAATTCCTAACTACTTTTGTCTTTTAATACAAATATGTTTATTAAAAAATCTTTTCAGAAGATTTATCTAGCCTTTATCTAACTATTTATCAACACCAAGCAATATAACAATAAATTTCATTATTTATGTAAAAATAAAAAATATATTAAAAAAAAAAAAAAGAAACTTTGCACAAGGAGCTATAATATGTCAATGGGGTTTTAACAAAATTGAAAAAAAATATTATTGAAAAAAAAATATTATGGAGGGAGAAGAAATCAAGAATGAAGTGAAAACTCCATTGTTGGATGGGTGGAAGCTTAGTTATAGTGGACGGCGGAACTCAGTTACAACTCTAAGGGGTGATTTCTTAGCAAGATTGCCTGAAAAAGTGAAGTCTTGTGTTGATGTTGATGTTGAGTCTTCATCATCAAACATTGATAATACCAAGAGTTCTAGCTTGTCTAAAGGTACCCCCACCCCACCCCACCCACCCCCTCAAAAAAAGGAGAAAAGGGGTTCTTGTTTTCTAGTTTTTTGGTGCATTTTGGTTTTCAAGATTCAATTTTTGGTAACTTATGGAGTCGTTTGATGGTTTTTGGTTTTCAAGATTCAATTTTTACTAACTTATGGAGTTGTTTGATGCTGTTTGGTTTTCATGATTCAATTTTTTGCTGATTTATGTAGTTTGATGCTTTTTTGCTTTTCAGAATTCAACTGTTACTAACTTGAGGAGTTGCTTGGTCCTTTTTGGTTTTCAAGATTCAATTTTTTGCTGATTTATGTAGTTGTTTGATGCTTTTTTTCTTTTAAGGATTCAACTGTTACTAACTTAAGGAGTTGTTTGATGCTTTTTGCTTTTCAAAAGTCAATTTTTTGCTGACTTGTGTAGTTGTTTGATGCTTTTTTGCTTCTCAGGATTCAACTGTTACTAACTTGAGGAGTTGTTTGGTGCTTTTTAGCTTTTCAAGATTTAATTTTTTGCTGACTTGTGTAGTTGTTTGATGCTTTTTGTTTTTCAAGATTCAATTTTTACTAACTTAAGTAGTGAAAGTGATCCATGTGAAGCACATTTAACCTTTGATTGATTGACATGTGTTTTTAGTCCTACATTATGTAGGAAGTAATGTTACATTTGGAAGAAAAATTAAGGTATCTCTGTTCTATTTTGTTTGGTACTTTTTGCTTTTCAAGATTCAATTTCTACTAACTTAAAGGAGTTGTTTGGTGCTTTTTTGCTTTCCAAGATTCAATTTTTTGTTGACTTGTGTAGTTGTTTGATGCTTTTTTGCTTTTCAGGATTCAATTTTTTGCTAAGTTAAGGATTTGTTTGGTGGTTTTTGCTTTTTCAAGATTCAATTGTTTACTAACTTAAGTAGTGATAGTGAAAGTAATCCTTGTGATAATCTTTGATTGATTGGCATGTGTTTCTAATTCTACATTCTGTAGGAAGTAATGTTATATTTGGAAGGGAAAAAATCTTCTTTCTGTTCTATTTTGTTTTGTGCTTTTTTCTTTTCAAGATTCAATTTTTACTTACTTGCGGAGTTGTTTGATGCGTTTTTGCTTTTCAAGATTCAATTGTTTACTAACTTAAGTAGTGATAGTGCAAGTTCTCCTTGTGATATCTGGCGAAGCACATTTAACCTTTGATTGTTTGACATGTGTTTTTAGGCCTACATTATGTAGGAAGTAATGTTACATTTGGAAGAAAAGAAAGGTCTTTCTTTCTGTTCTATTATGTTTGGTCCTTTTTGCTTTTTAAGATTCAATTTTTACTTGAGGAGTTGTTTGACGCTTTTTTGCTTTTCAAGATTCAACTTTTTGCTAACTTAAAGGAGTTGTTTGGTCCTTTTCAAGATTCAATTGTTTACTAACTTAAGTAGTGAAAGTGATCCTTGTGATATCTAACGAGGCACATTTAACTTTTGATTGATTGAAATATGTGTTTTTTATTCCTTTTATGTTGGAAGGTAGGTTAGATTTGGGAAACGAAGGTCCTTCCATTCTAATTTGTTTGGTGCATTTTGCTTTTCAAGATTCAATTTACTATCTTAAGGAGTTAAAATGAACTAGATAATAGCATTGTTGGTCCCTCGATTATTGGTAAATTCTGATTTTGATCCTTGTGATATCCGACGAAGCACAATTTTTACGTTTAATTGATTGAAATATGTGCTTTTAGTCCTTTATGTAGGAATTAAAGTTAGATTTGAACAAGAAACATCATTCTGTTCTAATTTGTTTGATGCTTTGTGCTTTTCAAGATTCAATTTTTTTTCAACTTCTAGAGGTACATTGAACTAGATTATTTCATTTTGGAAGTAAAATTTAGATACTTTTGGTGTGACAATGACACAATTTGAGCTTAAATGGAATAGTGAGGATTCATATACCAAACCCGAACTTATTTGGGATTGAGGCGTAGTTAAATTTAGATATTAAAAAGTTGCAGTAAAAAATTGTAAGTTGCAATTGTCCTTGTATCAAAGTGGTGAAAGAATACAATCGTAGAATGTTAGTGAACGTTGCTTTGTTTAGGTAGAGTTCTAAACTTTCTCGTGACAGAAGGATTAGTTTTTTTCCTTTCTTCTTCATGTCATTTTTTGGATATATGAAGCAGTATACATGTATTATGTATATATGTATGTGTATCTGTTGTATTGAACTTGTTGTCGTAGCTTCTAATTCAAGCACATTTCAAATTAGAGACGGATCTAGGATTTGAACTTGACGGGTTCAAATTCATTATTCTACCACTTCCATCAAATATACTGGGTTCATAATTTATTATTTGTACATATTTAGCGGATCTTTTAAACACATATACATAGCCTAAGCGATATATGTAGTAGCATAAGGTATACATGTGTTCTATATGCGAAGGAGGGTCCTTTTTGTTTCATCGTCTTTTGTTTTTCTTGGTTGCAAATTTTGTATAAAAGGCTTTTCTGGTCCTAACAGTTTGTGGTAATAGCTGAGTGTGCATTTTAATAATCCATGTCTTGTTATGACATTCATATAAACGATTCGTGACACATAGTATCGATATATAGCTAATTGATTGGTTGATTAGTGAAGATGATTTCACGAACCCTTAGAGCTCATAAACCACAGAGGTGTGCAGAGGGATAAATGAAATCCTTCCATACTATATAAGAGATCTAGCCTAGTCATTAGTGTGGCTAAATCGCAGTGTTGTTTACCAGTTTTTGAGATGCAATTTTGTGAAAGATGATAATCTTAGGATACAAATGGTGTTTGGTTCAATTGTGTTTTAAGGACTCTCAAAACCCGTAGTTGTACTTGTTTATACCTCTCTTTCCCTTCCTGTCTCTGTCTCAACCATGGGCACAGAGGGTCGGATATGGGGATTATAAGGCTTGAAGAGAGGTTAGATTATCAATAACCAAAGACGGATCCAAGATTTGAAGTTTATGAATTTCTACAACAACCTCAAGTTATTATACATCAATAAATGAGTTCATAGTCAAATACTTATAGATATTTAGTGGATTTCTTAATACATATATAGGGTCTGAACAAAAGTTTTTGGGTTCACATGACCAAGCTAGTAGTAAACTTAAACCCCAGTTTCACTCTTTTTGTTTTATTATTCATTACCTTTTTTTCATTATTGAGGTTTTTTTTGTACCACAGGAGAAAAGGATTACTATGAAAAACAATTTGAGACCTTGAAGTCATTTGAAGAAGTTGATTCCATTGTGGCATCTAGTTTCACTGATGATGAAGGTCTTGACGAACAATCTCAAGATGAGAGGGCAATGCAGATCTCCAATTATGCAAACGTTTTATTACTAGCTCTTAAGGTAACAACGATTACATGCTCGGTTGAACTCATGATCCGAGAATGAGAAAACTCTTAACTTGCATATCTGACCTCTCATATCTTATATATGAATCGACCGTTTTCTTTTGTGGTTGCATATGCTTCTGTCATTACGAATTGACAGTCAATGAATCTAGGATAGTGTGAGTATATAATTTCAGTAATGTATCTCAAATTTTTAGTCGATAAAGTATGTTGTTACTTCAAATTCTCCAAGATTGATATAACATAGATCATATTAGAAAGCCATGTACTTGTGAAATTAGAGCGAATGCATTTCTTCGGCAAAAACACTAGGTGATTTCTTCCATCTAAGTCTTGGTGGACAGAGTTATCCAGTACTGTAGCAAGTATCCCGTGGAATTAATCGAGATTTGTGCAAGCTGGCACGGACACTACAGTTAGAAAAAAGAAGTAGAGCTATTCTGGCATCTTTTTGAAATTGTTTTGACTAAGATGGTGATTATGCAGTTTCATATAATGGCTCTAGTAACACATCTTGCACCTTGGAGATCAATGCCAGTAGCAATGGCGTTTTATACGTTTTTCTATAATTACAGTAGTAACTATCTTTTCGTCTTGCAGATCTATGCCACAGTGACAAGTGGTTCCCTAGCTATTGCTGCATCTACATTGGATTCGTTACTTGATCTCATGGCTGGTGGCATACTGTGGCTCAGTCATCTGTCAATGAAAAATATCAACATCTACAAATATCCTATAGGGAAGTTGCGAGTGCAGCCAGTAGGGATCATTATCTTTGCTGCTGTTATGGCTACACTTGGTAGGTGATCAATCTCCTTTGACACGCTAACCATTTCTTTCTATTTTCATTATAATCTGTTGAGTCGTTATGGCTCACGTTTCTTCCTTTTTAGGCTTTCAGGTGTTTATTCAGGCTGTAGAACAACTCGTTAAAAATGAATCTCCTGATAAAATGACCTCGGATCAGCTTTTCTGGTTATATACTATCATGATAACGGCCACAGTGGTAAAACTTGCCCTTTGGCTATACTGCAGAAGCTCAGGAAACAACATTGTCCGTGCCTACGCAAAGGTGTGTACAGTATCTTCACGTTCTATTTTTGGCATCGTTATCCTGAATCGTCTAGGCTCCTAACTTGAAGATGCTTTCGACAGGATCATTATTTTGACGTGGTTACTAATGTAGTCGGACTGGTAGCAGCTATACTTGGCGATAAATTCTACTGGTGGATTGATCCTGTTGGTGCCATTATTCTTGCACTTTATACCATCACCAACTGGTCAGGAACTGTTTTAGAAAACGCAGGTATCGTCTCATTCCTGCAGAACTTTAATTTTCATCGATAGCCTCATTGAAAAACTGAGTGTTCTACTAAAAGATTTTGTTATGCTCGAGTGAGCTCCAACTGTGTAGAATTCTATTACATAATGTACCGAAGAATTCTCTGATGTTTGATTCCATACTGAACGACGTTCTTCATGTAGTGTCGCTGGTGGGACAGTCAGCCCCACCCGAATACTTGCAAAAGTTAACGTATCTTGTTATAAGACACCCTCAAGTGAAGCGTATTGATACAGTTCGAGCCTACACATTTGGTGTCTTGTACTTTGTAGAGGTCAGTCTTCCGAAAAATCATCTATAATAGCGTGAATGATTCATCTGTCGATGATTTTGACACTCGTTTGGTTATTGTAACGTAGGTTGATATTGAACTCCCGGAAGATTTGCCTTTGAAAGAAGCACATGCTATCGGAGAAACTCTACAAATAAAGCTCGAGAAACTCCCTGAAGTTGAACGAGCATTCGTTCATCTCGATTTTGAATGTGAACACAAACCAGAGCACTCTGTTCTCAGCAGGCTGCCAAACACTGAACCTTAGGCTCATGGTTACGTTATGCCCGGATAACGGAGGAGGGTTGTTATTACTTTCGACGATTCGGGGTTTTGTTGTTTTTTTTACAAACATTTTAACTATATAAATGTGTATATTCATATGATCCAGCATAAGGGATTGTTGAAAGAGAGGATATAAAGAACTTGGATTTATTTTCAGGTGATAGGTGCTTGTGTCATTTATCGTCGATGTTGCTCAGACTCTTAAAAAATGATGTCATACTCATGTCGGATTCCTCGAAAATGTGTACACTTCTAAAAGATCCGACAAGACTCTTCAAAAATGATGTTATACTCATGTCGGATTCCTCGAAAATGTGTACACTTTTGAAAGATCTGACATATATCTGGCTAGTTTTTTGAAGAATTTGAGCAAAATAAGGTTGAAAGAAATTTTTGGGAGATCCTTTTGTGAATGGTAATTGTGTCATTTTCATCTATATTGTTCAGACTCTCCAAAAAAAATGATACTGTATTCGTGACGGATTACCTAAAAATTTGCACTTGTGAAAGATTTGGCACTAACGATATTTTTGAAGGATTCGAAACATAAAGTTGTAAGGCTTATCCCTTTTGAAAATTTTGAAAGGTGAATGTCCTTAAAAAAAAAAAGAGTTGAAATCCTTTTGAAACATTGTTCATAGAGATAGAAAGTCGATTCAAATCTCGTCATGATTGGTTCCACCTCTATTAATTCTAATCCAAATCTCGTTTTGATTGGTTCCACCTCTATTAATTTCAATTCCGTTTTTATTAGTTCCACCTCTTTTCTCGTCTTGATTGGTTCCACCTCTATTAATTCCAATCTCGTTTTGATTAGTTCCACCTCTTTGCAAGATGATAATACAGTAATCGTGAAACACAAATGTTATTTATAGTTATCAACATTGTCTAATCCTTTTGTTTTTGTTTCTCGTGTTCGATGCCTATTTAAAATTCTATTACTTTAAATTTGTATGGAAAATTTCCGAAAAAGCACTTTTTTATTACCATTCTGAAAAAAAGACATAATTTATTTTTATTTTTATTTTGATTTGGTTGTTTTATTGTGGCAAACTCATGTTTTGATTTATTTTGTCTTTTAAGTTAATGAATTATAATTTCAGAATATTTATTATGTGTGCCAGTTAATCATTTGTGTATTCGGTGTTTTTCAAATGTATACTCAAAAAATAGGTAATGTTGGTATGCGATTGATATCGACTAAAAAAATTAAGTCAAATCTTAGTATGAAATTGGTATACATTTGGTATCCAACTGACCTGAATGTAAAGCAAGTGTTTGGGAAGTTGGCCGACCCTTTGGTTTATCATAAGAAGAAATCTCGAAGATCATCAAGGCCTGCCATATTAATGGGATCTCTGGTCCCAGTGGTAAAATTGAAAAAAAAAACATATAATTGAGATTTCAACTGAAATAGCCAACGTAAAACTAGTTAATATTGTATCCAATTTGTATAAATTTAGTATCGAATTGATATCCCATTGAAAAATCAACATGCAGTTGAGATTCCAACCAAATTAGACAACCTGTTAATGTTGTATTCAATTGGTATCAATTTGGTATTGAACAAATATCCCACTTGAAAATGAAAAAAACAAAAATGTAACTGATATTTCAACCAAATTAGACAATATGAAACAAGTTAACATTGTATCCAATTTATATACACTTGGTATCAAACTTGAAATTTTAGAACAAAGACAAAAAATAAAAATGTACGAAATTGATATCCAAAGGGTATAAATCTGGGAAGAATAAATTTGATTGTAAATCAATGCATATTATATATTGTTGTTAGAAATTATAGCAAAAGAAATATACATCACCCAAAAATCAAAACATGTAATTAAAAATCTAAACTGCAATAATTAATACAAGTTCTATATTTTCCTCTCTCTTCAATTTATATTTCGTATTTAAGTGTGATTTTTTTTTAATCATATTTAGATTAAAACTTAGGAACTCCTTATTAAAGATTTTATGATCTCATATTATCTATCAACAAATTTCAGAATTAAATATACTTAGTTCACCCACAAAATAATATTTTAGATATAGAAAAACACAACAAAAATGAGTTCAAAATTTCAATAAAACGATTTTTTTTCTCAAAAAATCAAATTTTAGATTAATTAAAATAAAAACGAAATCAAATTTTCAAAATATAGAATTCTTAATTCTAACAAAATCAGATTAAAATAAAATAAAAAACAATATCAAAGTTTAAAATAAAAAAACATCAAGAAAAGCAAAAAAGATAGATTAAAGTGAGAGAAAATTACATGTTACAATATACGGTGATAAATTTTTTTTTTTTTTTAAATAAAGTCCCCAATAGTCATTAATAAATAAAAAATATTTGAATAGTAATCAATATTTATCTTGAGAATAATAAAATAATCAAAATAAAAATCAACTAATTAGAAAAATATCAAGGGAAAGATTTATCTTGTCAATTATAAATTACTATATTTATGAAAAATATATTTTGAGAGTAACGTGAGGGTGGGGTGTGGGTTGGTATATGATAAGTTAAAAAATCCCTTAACTTGTGTAATAAATAATTACAAATTGATTCTCTCTCATTAATATTATTTCTCTTGCCTATTAATTATATAACATTATATAATATATATTAGTTAATAATATATAATTAATTAATTTATAAATTAAAATTAATATGTTAACATTGTAATTAAAATGTTATAAGTAGTAATATAAAAAAAGTAGATCTAAAAGTTGTAATATTAACCCTTAAATAGATGTGTGGTGTGATTTTTCCTATACAATAATACTTAATATGATATTTTTATCCAAAAACGATCTCAAGCACATGTGAATCACGTATAAACACGAAATTCTTCATGCACCAAATTAATCTTTACTAATTTTTATTAGTATATAAATGAATCTTCAAGATCATGCATAAACACGAAATACTTCGTCCATCGAATTAAATTACATTTATGTTTCATCCCTTCTTCATGTATTAGTTGTATACAAACCATGCATCAAGAAAAGGAAAGAAATAAATACTCAAAAGAAACTCCAATTCTACATTTCACCTTTAATGATTCCTTCCTCTTATACGAAAGAAAAAGAGCAACATACTAATTACATTCTCACAGGAGCCGAAAAAAATATAAAATATATGTAAATCTTATTTCTATCTTTTATAAATGAGAATATTTCTGATAGATCTTGATTAGATTCTAGAAGTAGAAGTGAGTCTAGCAAATGTATTATACTCCACATATATATAAACTTTATTTCTATTTTTATAAAATAAAGAGATTATTTCTGATAAATTCTCTATTAAATTCTAGAAGTGAGTCTAACTGGCAAAGGTGTAGCTAGTGGACCACTATTAGTAGCAACAACTTTTTTCTTTTCTTTTTCTTCAACTTCTTGTTTTTGGTTCATCTTCTCATTAACTCCTTCATCCTTAACCTGAAATTAAAACATAGTAAAAGCTCAGAAAAAAATTATCTAAAAGATAACTACAAGTAATCAATTGTTAATGATTGAATTGGAAACTCTTTAGCCACTATAATTATGCCATTCAAATCACTTGCACGCATTTCTATTAATTTTGACAATAAATATCAAGTTTGTCTACTAAAGCTAGGACATGACAAATGTAAAATAAATCATATCGTACTATTATTTCTGCTGAAATTTGAATTTGAATAAATTTGATAATTATATATAAAAAGAAAAGGACTTTACCTTTGAATTATTCACTTTTAGTGCATATTTTGGTGAGTACAATTCCATTTGACCTCCTTCTTCATTTGGCTTTTTTTGGTAAGTATTATTATTAACTTTTAGGGCATATTTTGGTGAATATAATTTCAATTGACCTTCTTCTTCATCTTTTGATGTTGATTTTGTAATATCCCCTTTGTAGGTTTTGGTATTTGTCATCTTGACAAATTGAATGAAATATCCAAAATAATTGCAAAAAAGGATGTATATAATAAACTAAAATGGGATTTTTATTCATTTATTTAGTTTTATGTCCTTTATTATTGATAAATTGTTTTGGGGAAGTGTGCAATATGCTGAACATGGAACTCTTTGGTCATTATTTGCTATGTGTCTATTGTTTTTGTTTGCCATTTGTACATATGTGGCACTTTTGTTGCCATTTTTTTTTTGGTATAGTACTAGAAACATTTTGTTAAATAAGGTGTTTCAATTCTTTGAGATAAATAATATTTTCTCACCGTTTCAATTTATTTGTCTTATTTTAATTTGACATAAAAATTTTTAAAAAAAACCTTTCAAACTTTATGGCCATAAATTAAAAATATATCAAATATATTAAATTGTCTTTTAATTTTGTACTCTTAAATATGTCCTAAAAGAAAAAATAGAATCAAAGAATTGTTAAAAGAAGGGATGAAAACATTTTTTATGGAGATCAGCAAACATTTAGCCTATATTAGGTAGTATAGCTACAATTCAAGAAAATTACAATTCGTGGCTACAGTTTTTCTAATTCTTGATATTCGTCTGATTTGTATAATTCATGTTATTTGTATAAATTCAGAATTTGTATAATTTGATTCATGATTGTATAAATTCAAAATTTTGTATATGCTTACCCCAGCTATTTGTATATGATTTGTGAAAAATTCATAAGAAATTAACCTGTTTGTATATTAGCAAGTGAAATATATAAACGGTGTTTCGAAAAATATCTAAACGTATAAATACAGAATTTGTAGAAATATACAAACGGACAAAAATATATAAACTGCAGCCTACATAGCAAATCGAACAATAGCTATGGAGCGCAATTATTGAAAGTATACTCGTAGAACCTTATTATGTATATCATGTTTGCAATTTCTGAATTTTTTTTAAAATTATTTTACTCAAATTAGATGGGCCTAATTTTAGTTAAGAAACTATTGGGCCTAAATTCCATCTACCAGCTACGACCCAATGGGCCTTTTGTCTTAGCAACAATTAGCGCTAAGACTTGGCGCCAAATCTGACGTGGCCTAAGAGACACGTCATCATAATTCCCGCGCGAAAACCTAACTATATATTCTCTTCATTCATTTCGTTTTCAATTTCTGCCTCTCATTAATGGAGTTCACCGGATCTTCACCGTCCGATCGGAAATCATTGCCGGCGATTCTAATTCCCGGTGAAAAATCTGCCGGAGTTGTAGCAACTCCGGTGATGGATCAATGGAGCACCAAAACACCGGAGAAACCGATCCCAAATCGCATGGCGCGGTCACTGCTCTCCTTGAAAGACGTCAGAGAAGCAGCTCAGAAGCTCCGGAAACCCGATCCGATTCAACGCGAGGTTTCTGACCCGTTATTAAGCTACGGTGAAGTGAAATCTCCTTTGGTAGTTGAATCGCCGGTTTCTGAACGGAAGAAACATGTAAATTCGGTAAAGCTGCCGGAAAAGTGAGTGTTTCCTGTACTCTTCGTTATACACTTTGTGCCTCTTTGACGAGATCCTTACTTGAATATTCTTCAATATGTTTATCACAATTTGTTTATTTATTTATTTTGCTTTTGATATGATTAACTTTAGAGTGAAGCTTAATTTGAATAAATTTTATCCTTTGAAGAAATAATAAGATATTTAGATTTAACAATGGAGGCTTGCTCAAGTGGTTGAGCATCGCTATAGATTGAGCATGAGCTTAAAGTCACTACTTGACGGTAAGTAGGAACACTACTGATCTCCTGGGGATTGGGTAGGACTTTCAAAAGGCAAAAGGTAACAAAAAAATTGGGGACTCAGCGAATTCGGATGTAGAATCAATCTTTTTTTAAATGTAACTTACATATTTGTAAATTAAGTAAAAAGATATATAATTAAAAAAAAAAGCTACTATAAGTAATAATAATTAACAATTTAAAAGTTTATATGAAAAACTTGTATGACTCTCGAAATCCAAATACAACACATAGATTGGGACAGATGGAGTAGTTGTTCAATATATTAGCATTTGAAAGTAATAGTCTTATTTGTTTATTAGCTTAGAGTGATGGCAGAATAAGAGACTTGGTTGAGTTTTTCTTAACGTATGTTTGTATTACTGTATAGGTATGAATTGTTGGAAAAGTACTTCAATAGCATGGATAGTTCAATTCGGTTGCTGCATTTGAAGGGATCTGCAACAACTTTAACTAATATTAGTGCGAAAGTAGAGAGTTTGATCGATAAGTATGAAGATCTAATGATGTTTGAACATTTTCATTCATGGTGTTTGCTGTACTGAGAGGATTGTTAATAATTTCGTTCTTTTTGAACTTTTTAGGAGGTTTACTTGCAGCCATTTAGCTCAGCTGAAGTTTATTTTACCTGAAGCCATTGAGATAAAGAAGATCCTCAAGCACGATGAGCGCAGTTGTTGCATGAAGCCGGATCTTTATATCACTTTAAATGCAAATGCAGTTAATAATAGTGAGAAGTGGAAATCTAACAGTAGCAGTGTTCTATTGAGGAAAGTATTCCGCGCTCGTCTCTTGAATTTCTTCAAGTCACACCCTGAGGTAATCAATTTTTCTGATGTTTTGATTATTTGTGTTGAACGATCTCTCAAGGTAGGAGTAAGTTTTGCATACACGCTACCCTCTCTAGACCCCACTTGTAGGATTACACTGGATATATTGTTGTTGTTGTAGATTGAACTATCTACCAGAATATAGCTGACGCAGTATTGAGGTTTATTGCTTGAATTCATGTTATTTGGAAAGACTAATATGTTCTGAGATGCTATTTGACTTGCTTAGTTCTCTTGCTATTTCAAGCTCTGCATTTTCTGTAAGACATCCTGACCGGTGTTTCTTTTGCAAAAAACTGCTCTTGAATCTTGCATATTAAGAGGAATATTAACACTTTTAACAGCATAGCAGAAGTTTCAAATGGAAAATGAGATTTTAAGCTGGAGGTCTTTCATTATACTATACGTTCTTGGCAAAGTGATGCACTTGTTTCTGGTTTAATGATTTTGTGTAGTGCCTCTGCAACACTATAGGTGCTTTATTCCAGAAAATGCTAAACTTGTATGAGAATGAAGCTATAAGTGAAGCACGCGAAGAGTGGTAATCACTGTTTCATGAAGCTACAGAGTACTTCGTTGGCTGGCCTGCCATATTGTATGAAAGGAATAGCTTTTGATAAAAAAAATTGCGTTGAATTTGTATTGTGTTTTACTCTGAGTATCAGCATTGAAATAACCAGCACAAACACTTTTACATATATGAGTACCATGTTGTCACCTAACACCTCATTGAAGTATTATTGAATGTTTCCCTGGAAATTTTATTTCCATAACTCTTTTTCTGTGCATGCATTGTCGGTAATAATTACTATTTCTGTTTTTCAGGGTGATGACATTCCTGAGGGAATGCTGCCAGGCCCATTCACTCAGTCTAAGCAAGCAGTGACCGACTCATGTAGACCTTCTGGCTCACCCTTAACCAGTGAGGCACCTAATGGTGTGTTTCCTCTGCAGTCAATAACTGCATCTCACCTGTCTGTATCTTTCAAGAGGTGCTTTTCAAATCAGGCATCTATTACTGGAGGAACGAATGTCAAGGAAAGAGATAGAGTTGGGTTTGTGCCTGTTTCTCCAGCTTCAATACCCCTTAAAGTTGCAAATTCCACTAAGAAGAAAACAGTAGCATGTTCTGATGCTCCTAAGTTATCTCTAAAACAAACTAGTAGCATGAAATGCTCAGCTGGAGGGATTGTTTTGGCTAGTTCACCATGTCATCCACCTGCTCTTCCTATGATTGAAGCCAAAAAAGGAGAAGATGCTTCTATGTCTGCTCCAGCAACCCCTATGCTCGAACCTCCAAAGAGATGTTACATGAGTCCAGATGATCCAGCTGAATCACAAATAAAACTAGCTAGACGCCCGTCAACTAGAAGGTCGTTGCTCTTTGGCACTCCTGTGAAGAGTGCAAATACTGCTGATAAAGTCTGCGAGAATGGAAGGTTTTCAACTGATGATGATATTCTTGACATTCTTCCTGAGAATCTTCTGCAATCGGTAAGAAAAGATACCCTCAACGTAGTTGAACTACAAAGTATTCTTTACTCATGCATCATGAGATTATTGGGGGATTTGCTCAACTTTCTGATTTCCCCAACAAGAAGTTAACTTCCATGATTCCACAGATAGGAGAAAAGGAGAGTGAAGCATTAGCAGAGCAAAATCCAGCCATATCCCAGGCAAAAAGGCGTAAACAGATGATTGCTTGTTTGCCTCACCTCTTTGACATGATCTATTTCCTGTTTCAATCTATTAAACGTTCTGTCATGACGAAAGAGGAGCTCATGCACAGAGTAATTTCAAGCCATTTAGAGATAACGGATAAAAGTAAGTCCAGTTGACAATTTTCAGAAGCCTGTAGTCCTTTTGAGATTCATTGGAGCTTCTTTCTGAATCTTGATGTTTCATTAATGCAGGTGAAGTTGAACAGCAACTCCTATTACTGCAAGAATTGGCTCCCGAATGGATTTATGAGAAACCAGCATCTAATGGAACTCTTCTCTTATTGTAAGCTACCATTCTTTGTTTGCTTTGTCCATAGCAATGATGAGTTTAGGAGATCTATGTTGCCAATTTCTTGATCATTTTTCTTCGTTAGAGTAGATTAGAGTCTCACATTGATTAGCATAGGTTTGAGTCTCACATTGGTTAGCGTAGGTTAGAGTCTCACATTGGTTAGCGTAGGTTAGAGTCTCACATTGGTTAGAGTAGGTTAGAGTCTCACATTGGTCGGAAAATGAAGTGATAGTCTCTTTGGACAATTCCCCTTGTGAGATTGTTTAAGGTTGGGTTAGGCCCCGGAGTCATATTTTCACGTGATATTAGTGCCAAGGGTCATCCTCGTTTCAAACTCATATTATATTGTCCACACTTGGTGGCCTGTGCCTGACGGGGTGTTAAGAGTTCCATGGTTGGGAAATGTGCTAGTGCTAACTCTCTCCTCATGAGCTAACTTTTGGGGTTAAGCTACATCTAACGTCTATAATATATTTATTTTGCAGTGTTAACAAGAAATCAAATCCTGACACAATTCGTTCAAGACTAGCAGAAGCCAATTGAGAGAAACAAGAAACTAGTGATATGTACTTTATTTTACCAAAATATTAGTGTAAGGAATAACAATTTAGTCTAAGTTGTAAATAATAGTGTTTTGTTTAATTAATACAGTACCACTTATGTTGCATCAAATGGCCAGTATAGTTAATGATAATTCATAGTCTCATTCTTAGTAATTAAATCTTTGCTTTTCTAAAAAAAAAAAATACCATACATAATAGCATGACACACCAATTTTAAAAATAATAGATGGTACAAACTCTCAAGTAACAATTTTTCATAAGAAAATATTATACATTCCAAAGTACAAAACAGTCTCTGTTTTCTCTTCTTTCATTCTCTATTGTTATGACTTATGAGATATGACCAAATTAACGCTCTTCTCTCACAATATTCCAAAATAGTTGCAATGCTAACTCTATCATGTAGCAGAAACTACTTTCCATTTCTTTCATCAAGAATGGTGGAGGGGGTGATGAGAGTCCGGGAATACAACTAGGCCGGTGTCAAGATAGAGCAGGGAGAGTTAGAACGAGAGTTCATCGAGAGATTTAACAGGTACACTCAACAACACAATAGTTGTGACATCCATAGTTACTTTGAGTCTCTTTTCATTGTCCTTCTGGTTTAAGTACAGCTTTCAACCTGAGGAATAGGAATACAGAACTTGAGAATCTATACGTAAAATGTTTCAATCCAGTACCCGATTGGAATGTAAAATGATGTTGTACATAACAAGGGTAAATAGAACAGGATTCGTAAGACTAGAAATGAATTATGATAAAATAGCTGAGTTAATTAACCTTATGAGTTTGGCAACAGTCGTCCATTATACATCTTGTCAAGTAACTTCCTTGCGTCTGGCCGCCTAAGAAGACCTTTATTATTAGGTAAACCAGTTCCTAAACATACAGGACATACTAGTTTCCCTCGTCCTGGTTATCCCATAAGAAAAAATGTCGTTATGTTAGTATTCAAGATAAGATAAAATGAATCATTCTGAAAGAAAACGATTATCAAAGGGAAAGACTATTGATGGTATGACTTGTTGGGGTATATCGAAATGAAAATGGAGCGGTTCTTGTTTAGTGACTCGATAAAGAAAACCCTACGTCTTATGCAATATTCAAATTTTGGTTTTGTGCCGGGACTATGATCTACATTTTGACTTCTCTTCTTCCTTATAAGGACTCAAAGGATCATTCCTTTTCACAATCCACGTCAGACATTTTGCCTCAGGGAGTATGGATATCGAATCTAGTTTGAGTAAATGTTACAACACAAGCTACTACTTTCATATTACGAACTAAGGAAATTATAGACTGATACCAACCACCAAAGCAATCACAGTTTAATTTAAGAGAGACAAAAATATGAGCTAATATTCCAATTTTAATATAAGACATGGACGACAAGAGCAAAGTTCCTAATGGATGTTTTAAGTATCCTTAAGAGAGACAGCCCCAAGTCATGCAGTTCGAGATGCCTATCTAAGAATAGCATGATAAATAGGTGCAGCTTCAAGACAAAGAAGTTAGATATAATAACATACCATAACAATTGGGGCATTCAGTGAACTCATAAACGTCTTTAGCTCGTTTTCTGTTTAGAGCTTTCCATTTTCCTGTACCACCACACATATCACCTAAATAAAAAACAGACGACACTCTTAAAGTAGATAGAGCACCAACATAAGTTATGCATACAATATTATAGTGCTTCATCTAAATTGGGATATAAAATTCTTTGATTCGTGTCCAGGGTAGTAAAGACTAGCTATGTTTTGTCCTTCGGTTACTTGGAAAATGTATGGTGAAAGATTCAACAGACATCGGTAGTTCCCAAATTATCTGCTTTACGATATTATGTGAGGAAGAGATAGAACAAAGACAAGTTCTTAACAGAATTGTAAAACAGGGGCCCACAGACAAAGATATCAAGCAGAAAAAAAAGATAACTGAGTAGCAAAAGGATTTAACCTTTATCAGAAAAGAGAACTTAAGTAGTCAAAGATCCCTTCAATTACTACATCGCGTCCTCTTAGAAGAGAAAAAGATAGAAGCACAAGAAACTTGTATGCAAACAATCATGAATAAAATTGCGTCAACATTGTATGTGAAGGAAACTAACTATAAGGAAATAATATTGATATTCTTATTCAGACTTCTCTCTCTTTTTGGTTTGTATTAGCTCAAGTTTTCACTTTCTAAACCTGTTCTTCGGCAAAGTTGCGAAAACAGTTTGTTTAGGTGAGTTGTTTTGATGCTCAATAATTCTCAAGTTTGTTAAGGTGTGCTGTTTTGATGCTCAACAATTCTCAAGTTTTCCTTGTTTAACTTCGAAAAAGAAAAGTTCGTTGAGGTTCTTGTTTCCATGTTTCAACACTTCAAAAGCAGAACTTTTTGGATAAAACATTAGAACCTTGAATTCTCAAAGACACAGTACTACTGACTCACAATAAAACCTTTCGGCAAGTCATTACATATTGAGTTGGATGTATTTATGTGTGTGTTAGTTTTGTTAACTATGTAGGTGCCTTTCTGTAACAATTCAAAGATTTAGCATATACTGGATCCTACAATTTTATAAGGGTACTGGATTTGGTTATACAGGTTTCAGTTTCAATATGAAAATCTTTGAGAATTTGTTTATAGTCATGGAGAAGCATAAGAAAAGTTCTCTTAGAACATGTTGTTCCTAAATGTAATATGATTAGTGGGATGAAGCAAGTAAAGCAGGAAACAATATACACTTACAAATTATAGCGCCACTACCCCCACAATTCCGACAGCCAGGGCTTTCATTTCCATCTAAGGCAATTGCTTTTGGTTCAGAAATAGGATTTCCAGAAGCAGTTATCAGAGCTCCAGTTGAGCATAGGCAAGTCAGACACCATCTCCGTGAGACTGACGTTTGAGATCTCTGTTCCAAAAAGCAACAGCACTCGAATCAATATATATAATCTGATGATAGTTGTAGACAAAAATAGCACATTGTCAATTTTATTGTATATGATACATTACTATTTGGAGGGTCGAACAATGATTTTCCTCATTATAATTTCCTCAAACATTTTCAGAAAGACATTATTTTACAAAATAAAAACTAGAATTTCCAAAAATCATCAATTGACTCTACATAGAAAGGAGTGGAGGTTCCATATTAAGGTAAAAGGTTAGTAGGGGTAGAGTGTTGTCTTGTCTTACAATGGCTTAGGCTTGTTAGTGCCTATCGTAGTACTAGTTATCCCCTTGTAGTTCTTGCCATATGTTGTTTATTGTGTTTCGAGTATCACACTATTTTGCTATTGTTATTATTTCGAGTAGACTTTACAATGTTTTTCTTATCAACTGCTATGTTTTCTTCTTCTTTTACTTGGGTTTGATACAATTGAGCCGAGGGTCTTTCGTAACCAGTCCTTCTACCTCCATGAGATAATCGTAAGGTCTTAGCAACACTCTACACTCCCCAGACCCCACTTAGTAGGATTTCACCAGGTATGTTGTTGTTGTTGTTTAGCAATCCCATCAAGAAGCTGTAAGAAGTTACAAACCTTTCCCTCTACAGGTTCCTGTGAATGCTCGGAAGATGCAGAAGTACAACTCTCATTCTCCGAGCTGCAGCTCACATGAGATCCTCCCCTCTTCTTCAAATTCACTGCCATTTACCCAAAAAAAAAAAATTACTCCCAAGTACCAACATATTTTTCAGGCCAAAATTTTTCAAAAAGGTCTTCAAAATACTAACTTCCAACAAAATCCCAATCAGAAGGAACAATCAAGAATGACATCAACCAGTCCAAAAAACAAATAAATATATCTTAATTGCATTTCAACTATGTATCAACTTAAGCTGTTTAACTAACATGGTCTGTTGTGGAGTGGTATAAGGTTCAAATCCCAACAAAGCCAAAAAAAAAAAAAAAAAGCACTAGGTGATTCTTTCCATCTGTTCTAGCCAGCCTTGGTGGACAGAGTTATCTGTGAATTAGTCGAGGTGCGCGAAAGCTTGCCAGACACCATACAAACTTAAGTTCCACTTTGAGAGATTTCATTGTATACTGAAGTAGGGTCATGAAAAACTACAAAACTTGAACCAAAAACCAAACAAACAAATATTCCAAGAAGAGTCCAATACAAAATGACCTTAACCAATCTACCGAAAAATCCAGCTTTTAATCAACTTACACTGACATAAAGAAGAACACTTGGAGTTCAATTATGAACCTCATAGAGCTGAAGGAGTGGGAAATGAGAGGTGGCAAGTCATCTCTCTCACTCTTTTTCCTCTCTTTCTATCTCACAACTTCTACATATACACTCCTCTATAACATTAAACAAAAAAAGTTGAGATTTTTAGGAAAATAATTGAAATTTTGAACCTAAAAATATCAACAAGGATCTTCAAAAATACCAATTTCATCAAAAAACAATAGCCATAACTAGAGCCCATAACCAACAACAACATACACGGTGTATTCCCACAAGTGAGGTCTAGAGAGGATAGTGTGTACATTACCTTGTTGAAGTAGAAAGATTATTTCCGAAAGACCCTCAGCTCAAATAAAGTAGTTTTAAAAATACAATAATAAGGAACATAACAGCATAAACAGCAAATAAACAAATGAGTATGTCCCAATTACTATCTCAATTGTGTGATATCAACTTAAACTGCTTCCACATTAAAAAAAAAAATCAAAAAGGTTTTGCCAAAAACATAAACTTTCAACCAAAATGACCTTAAACAAATCAAAAAAAAAATCCCACTTCAAGATTTTACCTTTATGCAAAGTAGAATCAAGAAAACTATAAAAAACTGACCTAAATTTTTTTTTAAAAAATCAAGAAAATTAAACAAAAGACTGATGTATCAACTTACACTGACATAAAGAGGAAGATTTGGGGTTTAAGTATGAACCCCATAGAGCTGAAGGAGTGGAAAATGAGAGGTGGGAAGCCATCTCTCTCTCTCTTTTTTCTCTTTTTTCTATCTCTCAACTTCTACATATAAAAAAGTTCAGATTTTTATTATGATATTTGAGATTTTGAAGCTAAAAAATATCAAATTTGAGTAAAAGAAAGCAAAGGGTGTTTTGGGTTTTATTTGGATTTTTGTTTTTGATGGATAACAAATCTTAGCCTCTATTTTCTATATGAATATTCAAGTTATGCTTAGTTCATTTTTAGCCCTTAAAGTTTAGATAGATGACATTTGCCTGCCCTAGACTCTAAAAAAACATTTCTCAAGCTAAAAAAGTACTGATATCACACTTTCTTATTAATTTAAAGAACTTTTATTTTACATTTAATAAGTTTTTTAATATAAGTATATGGCCTCATTCAGTTGAACTTGTATCTAGTACTAGTAGTTTCTCTATCTATAGTTATTTCGTAATATAAATTCGAGTTTTTGGAGATTAAATGGTGAAAGACGTGTATTAAAATCTATTTTATCTACTTGATATTTCTCTTTTGGGAAGAATAATCAGTCAACTTAGAGAAAGTGTTAATTAATATGCTTGATTGGCCTATATATGACTTTTTAAGTGTTCCTTAACAATTATCCAAAATATATTTAATAACAATCGTTGCTCTAGACAATCATATTTTTACTTTTATTGTTATATTGTTATGACTATAATTCTATTTTAAGAAAACAAATATATAATTATCCAACACTTCCCTCTAAAAAAAATAATGAATTATATAGACAATCGACTTGTTAAAGATTATTAAACTGATAAATACAAGAGGTCAAGAAAGCTATTAGGCATGCTTAGGTTTTCATCTTCAACATTAGTCGATCTGGATGTTCACTTAATTTCACTCATGCTTCATCCTAATCACGAATAAATCACTCAAGTTCAAGTCCAAAAGATGAGGCAATTTGCCCTATGATAACTCGCTTTTGCTACGATTCTAGCAGATTTTCTTAACCAAGGCACAATGAATCGCCAGCTCATTCTTCAACAAACACCCAAGTCATTGCTTATAAATGGCTGAATCACTTCTCAACAGGCACCCATTGTTTGAGAGCTTACGATTCCATGTTCTATTTCATTACCTATGAATGGCCGAATCATTTTACCACAATACTACTTCACTATCGGTCGTATTTAGCCTTGCAAAGTAGTCCATACTGATTCATACTGGTCCAATTAATCGATAATTTTCATAAGCACAAATTCTGCTTTTTATAGGACCAAACAATCTTCACAGAATAACCCATCCTTAGGACCCGTTTGGCCATAGATTTCCCAAGTAAAATTTGGAGGGAAATTTGGCAAATAGTGTTTGTCCATATAATTTACCATTATTTGGCAAATAACACAAGTTCCCAAATACTAGAAAAAACTAGTATTTGGGTCAAATCTCATTATTTGGCAATTTTTAAAAAATCAAATTCTACACCAAACTTTTATCTTTTACAAAAACATCCTCTATAGTATTTGTTTGCATTGTATTACATGATTTTTTACGTTAACACCAAAGCAGTGATGAAATATTCAGTGACTATGAAAGTGATGATATGATTGTTGATGAAAAGGACGAACAATCGACTTAGGGTAATAAAGTCATGTGGTTCGTCTACTTCACGATGTATGAAATGATGTTTGTTGCACTCACTCCAAACTACCGCATTGCTCCAATGTCATAGACACTACTTGTAATTTGTTGCAACGAAGATCCAATTGACTTGTTGCAAAAGTCATAAATCTTGTTACGTCGATGTTTTTATGTTGCTATGTAATACAAACTTGTGGTTAATTTTGATTGTTTTCAAAACTTATGGGTATAAATCATATTTATTAAAAAAGTGAAATACATTTTTCAAATATTATGGCCACGATGAAATTTCACCCAAATAATATTTGCCAAAAATATTTGAAAATCTATGGCCAAACGCTAGCTTATTGTTGACTGATGTATTTCGATAAACTAAAACCATCAACTAAAAGCGAATAAAAGACAACCCAATGTAATCACATAAGTGGGATCTGAGAAAGATAGAATGTACAAAGACGTTACTTGACTTGATAGGCAGATAGATGATTTCCAATAGAACCCTCAGCTATGAAGAATCAACTAAAGGCAAATAATACAAGATAATCGATAGGTAAAGATAACATTAAAATTTTCCCCAGTATTTCGAGTACACGAAACAATTTTTGCAGCAAGAACAATTGTTTCAGTACTAGTAGGATAACAACAACATCATAAGCAGAAAGCTGTTACACAGAGCAGCTACAACATTCATAATTTTAAGACAACTAAAGTTTTCCTATGCATAACATTCTAACTTTACCACCATCCATTTACACTTGGACAATGAAACAAAGACGACGAGAAGTTCGTAACATAAGATCAAAATGTCAGGTTACAACAATTTGGTCGCGATTTGTTTTAAGATACAGTGCGTCCATAGCATAGACAAGATAGATACAGATTCTTTCCCCATTTTTCCTGCACAAAAAAACAAGGATAGAACACAAGTCAACAACTCGCTCAAATAATAAAATGATGTGGATACAATGTATTTGTCAAAATTATATACGTGTAAACTGCGAACTTGGCTAACTAATAAAACTTAATGGAAGCAAACTGCAAAAAAAAACAACAAAAAAAACTACTATATTAGGCGAAATGAACAGATTGGGACTTGGGGACCAAGACAGAAGTAGCTTCTGTTGCACTTCAACTAGGTTAAGGCAGGGATGACAAAGAGATTGAGAGAACTTCTAGCTCTAGATAACCCTACCATATAGTTGCTGAGTGGCATAAGGGGTGAGTTCTGAAAAATAAGTGGCTTTTACTTATTTACTTGTGCTTATTGGTAAGTACGCATAAATATTGTCTCAAAGGTATTATATATATAATCTAGGCAAACACCTTGTGGAATGGAGGTGGGCAAGGGTGGTGGCGATGGGGCTATTGGAATTTGAGGGGTGAGGGTGGGGAGGAGAAAATAAGTTTGGAGTGTCAATTATGGAACTCATTTTCCCAACTCTCACTAGGGAAGTCATTTTCGTCAACTATAAAGGAACTGCTTTTCCTAAAGAATATTTTCAAAAACCTTTAACTTACCACGTTCCAAACATAAGAAAATGTCATTTTCTGGAAAATTAAAAAATACATGTTATTGTGTGATATGGATGAAACTTCAAGAGAAATTACCAAATATACGAATCTGCAAATATAGCATTACCCAATGAGTAATACGTACTCTTTTCTTAATTAGTTCATCAACGATTTTATTTTTTTTTTATGACAAGGGAAACCCGTAGTCGCTACCCTTTGGGTGCGCACAGTGTAAAACCCCCGCGCTCCTATGCAATAGCTCACAAACCACACAACAATTAGGCAAAGTAGGGATAACAATTTCGCAAACACTACCTTGACATGTGTGCTGGGAAACTGAGATGTTCGCAGAGTTTCTTGAGTCTCATCACCAGGTCTTCGGCGAGGTACACTCAGGATAAGAGCAGCTTGGTCTGGTGTAGCAGCTGTTGCCGTAATACGATAACCATTATCCCACCGCTTATGAATACCCTCACTAGGATAAAGGAAATCAAGCTCTACCACCTATTAAACATTAAAAATCTCCATGTTAACAGATGATCAAAGCTTTCTATAAATAGTCTTCGCATTTACATTCAAGTCAAGTGAGCATGATAGTTACTGTTGCTCATTAACAGCTTAGATTTGACCTTCATCAGGTTCTTTAGATTCTATAAGTCGCGACTCCCAAGAGTAGCTCGGAAGTCATATTCAATTAAAAATTATCTTCGCTTTGTACTGTGCACCACCTTTTCCTTCTCTTTTCTTTTGAATAATATTTCACTTGTCAAAATATATTTTTGCAACAGAAGTATATTTAATCAACTTTTAAATATTCTCTCCAAAAAGAAGACAAGATGAAAAGCTGCTCACCACCAACAGTGAAACCACCGAGATGAGTATCCCTTTGTGTAAACTGTATAGCAATTCAGTGTGTCCTATTTACACATGTCTATGTTCATAAACATAAAGCATTTAAGCAGACAGCAATAGAAATGATAAACTCGTAAGCGCAGAGTTGATATCAAGATTAACCAATACATCAATGAAAATGTATGCTGCCCAGCTTCTCTGTAAGTGACTCAATTTATATATTCATTTTTTTATAACCCAGAACTCCCTGAGGTCAGCGGCATAAAATTTGGAACTCCGAGCATAATTGACCCACCTGTCTACTCTTCTCCGCTTAAATACCAAGCTTTTGTCTGTAAAATGGTTCGAACACGTGTGTGCCTGTCCCACACGTCATGGGATACGCTCTTACCACTAAACCAAAGCCCTGGGGGCAGTTAAATCTTCAAATATCAAAGGAATGAAACACTAGAACTTCTGTTACTTGATTTCCATGTGAACACTTGGTTCACAACACATAACAAAGGAGCAAGCTTAATCCAACAAAATCTGCAAGGTGCAATACAAACGGACTATTTCTATTTTTTGGACAAGGATAAAGAGGAGTCTGTCAAACAGCCATGAGACCATCTAAGACCTGAGAGGTCTAAGAACGATCATCTACTACTGCCCCACACAACTAGGAGCCATGGAAGGAGGCTGTGAATCACACTCTAGTCACATGACCATGCTTCATCAACCAGATTGGTGTCCTACTTTCATGTTTCCTCAGAACTCAAGGATATAGTAGTATGAGCCAATAGAGCAGATGCTGTTCAGGTAAGGCCGTAACATAAACAAACTACATAATTTCAAGAAAAATAGAGTAACAGACTTTCTTTTAGTAAAAGAAATTATAAACAAGTGTAACAAAACGAGGTATGGACTTTTTAAGTAAATTTTAGGACGAAAGGTCATTAAACCAAGCTACTTCATTTCCTTGTAGAAAAATCTTACTGTGACTACCCTTTTAGATCCTTAAGCCTACGCTCATGGGGAAATTTATCCGATAATTTTTCCAGGTTATCATCACAAAGAGAGGAGGGGGGCAGAAGGAAACGGGATACCGTATTAACACTAACACCAGATTAAATATTGTATGAGAGTGTTAAAGAGGGGGACAAACAACCTGGTCACTGAAGCCTGAATTGCGTGACATAACAACAGCCCACCTAGTGTTAGCCGTTGCCATGGAGGTCACATGGAACCCTTCTTTCCATTTCTTGCTTATCCACTTGAAGGGAAATGACTCACTGACTTTATAAGACTGTTGAGTGAACTGTGTGCCTGCAAAAAATGACACAAGTATTACATACAAAAATAAAGATAGTCCAGGACCTAGAGCTAAATCCAGAAAAGCTCAAAGCTGGCGAAACAATCTGCATTTGTCTTTGCATAGGAAAAAATACCCTCCACAACAATTAGATGACGATATGCAACTCACCTATCAAACTTCTATTCTATATATCACCAACTAGTGTTAAACTGGCAAATACAAGCAACAAACTCTGGCATCTCAACAGCAGTACTTTAGTTGGTGTAACTACCTAAGAGAAAAGGCATGAACACTTAATGATTGTTACATTCCAATGTTTGACTTGAATAAAAAGTTGAAACTGGAAAGAGAAAATGCCAAATTTCCATTGTATGAAGAACAATGTGTTAATATCTACAGACGTAACCCAACATTTACCAGCTCCAAAAATATATCTGAAGAGGTAACCCATCATCTAATATAACACCATCTGACTGAAACAATTTTTAGACTCGCACATTATAAAAACTGACAAAATGCTAACACCTTCTAATTCGCCTTACAAATATAAGAAACTATAATGACAGAACGACATCAGAAGACAACTACCCTAGCAACTACAACTTAATTTGTTATAGGTCCATGTTATAGTCTGGAATGGAACTTGAAAATGAAGATGAACCTATCTAAGAACTTCAAGAATCCATATATTATATATTTAGATAGGGCTATACTTTTATCTTCGCACTTTTGGCACAATGTATATAATTCCAGCACATTCTTAGTGCTGTTTACGAGTAATAATAAAAACTTGCCATTTGACAACACAAGAGAGAGAGAGAGAGAGAGAGATCCATGTTATAGTTGGATACGTAAAATGGAGGAAGGAAAATCCAGAGCCAGCAGTAGAGTTTGTTTTTCAATGCAAGATGAAATTCAAAGGGACCAACAGAAAAAGAAACCAACAGAAAGCATATCTGGCAGTAATACAAACGGCCCAATCAAAAATTATGTCGTGACCTACTACTAAACCATAGGCACCAAGCATATCAACACGCTAGTTAATTGTAACTTTTGCTGACTGATAAGCAAGAAAAGATATCTAACTGTATTCTCTGAAAGTGGGTAAAAGATCAAAACAAGCACAAAGAATTAACCTACAGCATGTTAAAAAAAAAAACTCACCTTTTGACATTACTACTAAAGAGGCTCCATTTATGCCACCAGCAAGAGAACTAATATAATAGTTTTTCTCCCACTGCTCCATAATCCACTCCTGTAACACGCATTTGGAAGATTAGATAACTACATCTGAAGCTAAATAGCTGCACACCACATGAAGACTACATGGAACTTCTAATTACCTTGTGTAAGAAGAAAGGTGACAGCTCATAAACTTGGCTAGTGAAGTTCGTTCCAGCGTCCATGATAATAGCCCATAAGCTAGAACAGGATGCTACACAACTTATAGACAAACCATCCACAGACCCTTTCTCCACATGCTGTGCCAATCTTGTGTCTGCTACATTGTAATGGTACCTAATAAAGTCATGATAATAATATTAGGGAAAGTTGGGGTACAAAAGATGATTTTTTCTTTTGTATATCAACTATCAAGTAATAATATTCATACTAATAAGGCGTAAAAAGTGCTTGTATCTCACAGCAGATCAAGGTTCTCTACAAAAGCCAACCAATCCTCTATACCTATCCAATCAACACTATGGATCGAATAGAAAAGGATCATCTCCTGATACCATGGAGCATAGAAGAAGATAAAACAGATCTTCCAGAAGAATCTTTAGTGATTATGCCATCAGAAGACAAAGGACACTCCATGTATCCTTCTTAATAAAATAAGTAAATGAGAATTGACTAAGATACCAAGTTTGGCGGATATTTGTTTCTCCGACTACCATATATCTAGCCTCCAAAGAGTTCAAAATATATTACCAGCAGAAGCTTTCCTCTGCTCCCAAAGTCCAAGAAGTTGAAAACTTCCTGGAGTACCATTATTCCACAAAGGTAGGGGTAAGGGTTGCATATATCTTACCTCTCCAAACCCCACTTGTGGTATTACACTGGGTATATTGTTGTTGTTCATTCATGTTAAATGTATCAGTTCTGTTTTTAAGATAATAGAATGATTCTATCAATTAAATTTACATAAAATACTCACTTGACAACCCCCCCCCCCCACCCACCCACAAACCACATCCCCATTTAAGGTGAAGAAACCAGGATTAATGTTCACAACAGACAAATACTTATTAACTGCCATAAAAGACAAATCGCGTGACATGATATATGTACCTCTGTTTCATCGGCTTTCTGGCATTATATATTGAAATCCATTGCGTCGCAGGAACACCGATTCGAATTTTCTTCTGAGGCTGCTCTTCTTCCTCATTTAAAGTTAGTCTCCCCCGCTTTTGGCCAACTTGAATAGCCTATAATGATTACACCATGAGCCCACATATAGTAGTGACATAAAGCTTACATACTGTGACTCGTATAAAATTTAGAGTACTTACCTTTTGAGCACCATCTGTGTTGATTGGCCTTATAGCAGGATCAGCTCCAAGCAAGCTCCCAAATAGAGAGATTAACTTTGAATATTTTGGTTCTTCATCAAATTTCATGTTAATTACTGTATCAAGAAATTCTCTAAAAGGTGCAGGGCAGAAGCAACAAAGCATCTCTGGAGATGTTGCCATCTTTTTTTTGCAGACTAAAAATGATTTGTTATCACCCTGTAATCCAAAAGATAAATTGTTAACAAGAGACGTGGAGGTTGGGGTTGGGGTTGGGGTTGAATGACTGAAACAAACTGTATGCAGTGTAAAGACTAGAAAGAAGCAGGTAAAGCAGAAACCTGATAGCCCTGCCATGGGAGCCTCCCTCGATGAAGAAAAATTAGCGTGTATGCAAGTGATTCCAAATCATCTCTTCTACTGGCAGTCCTTCCCAAGTGAGCATGTGCACTTGCATAGCGAACAGTCCCTCTGAAATTGATAGACAGAAGTTAGTATTGGGTAGATATATAAGAAAACTAAGGCAAAGGATAGCAGAACGTCAACACACCTGAACGTGTCAGGACGCTGATCATATCCGACATGCTGCCCTTTTGAAGTGTCTTTCCACTTTGTGGCTGTAATTGGTAGATAAATAATTAGGAAAAGGGTTATCAAAATAAGAAACACAGAAACCTACACTAAGCTCTCTTACCCAGTCCCAAGTCAACTAGGAACAACTTCTTCTCTTGTGGTGTTGATGGCTGGCCAAGTAAAAAGTTTTCTGGCTTTACATCTCCGTGCACGTAACTGAGATCAAGCAAAACAGTCACTAGGAAGAATTCAAAAGAGAAGTACAATGACTTCAAATTAAAAGTAGTTCAAAATTCAGCAAATAAAAAGAACCAAACTGATTGCAAGGAAAAGAGTGAATCCATACCCTTTTGCATGCAGCTTTTCCAAAATCGACAATGACTCAACTGCAATACAAGCCACCATTTCTGCAGACATTCTGCATAAGTAGGATTTATGAGCAGACCTTATTCAACTGACACAACGATATATGGTAAACCAAAACTCAATAAGTTTGTCAAGGATCTTTTTGCTGTTCTTAGAAATAAACCCCAGAAAATCAGAATCTATACTAATACACAACTGTGAGCAGATCCTTATCACCAGTGTATGAGGATGGATATCAAGGACCATTTTAACTTTGAAATTAGAATTACTACGTAGTTCATGTCAAATAATTGGTGACTTATTTGGACCATTTTTCTATTTGAGAATGTCATCTTTGTGCAGGTTGACTTATTGAATGATGGTATCTCTATTATCAATTTATCATAATGATCAAAAATAACTGAAAGAGTGGGGAAACAGCAGCCACTTCTGGAGGTCTGACAATTGAAAATGTCTTTATTCAATAAGAATGATTTATACTAGCATTAGCTACTTACGATTGCCCAGAGGAATTCCATACATCCCATAAGCTAGGGCCTAGCATGTCCATAACCTGCATACATGATAATAATAAGGTCAATATGCATAACTGTAAAGCACACTCAATTTATTATTATATACAACAGCATTCACTAGTTCAGAAAACATACAGACCAGAATCCGCTCATTGAAAAGAGGTCCTAATCATTAACAACCACTTTGCTTGTAACTCATCGGATCAAAAATATTTATCTCTCTTTAACTTTCTGAGTATGTCTCAAAATTTTATCCCATTTCAAAAAATTATATCTTTTTTCTATCAAACAATCTTCAACAGCAAGAAAACGGACATGATTCTAGCAGACTCTTTTTACTAAAAAATTAGGAGAATATGCTTGAAAAAGGTCCTTTTTTTTTCTTAAATTGAACAGGAAAGAGTGACAATATTTGTAAGACAAATGGACTAACAATTTGAAGTAAAATGGTAACTTTTTTTGTAGTCCAGAAATCCACCAGGGCCAGTGGTACATGGTTTGAAACTCTGTGGATAATGGCTCACCCCTCCAATGTTCTCCACTTAAAAAGGAGTAGTAGGCTTTCATTTGCAGCAGGGTTTGAACATGTGACATGTTCCTAACCCACACATCACAAGTAACGTTCTTAACACTAGACCAAAGCCCGGCGGCTAATGTCAAAGACGATGTCTGAGATCCAGGGGAAGTGTAATTGCAAAACAAAATCAGTCCCCTCAAAAGACACTCATACCAAAAAGAAAGTAAGCAACTACCAAAACAGTTTCACTCATTCAATTGGAACAGGACCTGGCTAAATAAGTGAATAAAAAATAAAGACATCCATTGTACACTAAAGCTATTTGTTAGCTTAGTAAGAGCAGATATGAGACCCTCTTAAAAACTTGAAATACATCACGCTGCCTGCCTATTATATATATTTTATTTAATTCTTTTTGAAGGCCGAAATTCGAATGCTAAACGAGGTCACAATCACTGTCCCAACTCTCAATGTTGATGTTTCTCCCAATAATGAATATCCCCAACTCAATTTTTTTATCCTCCATAATTACTATAATCAATGCAAATCTGTCTCGGTAAACATACCATCACATAATAGTCTCCTGCCCGTCCTTTATAATGCACTCTAGGCACTCCATGGCTGCCTCCAAGAGTACTGAACCAAAAAAAAGAAAGAACGAACTTTCAGCCCTGCAAATCTCATTTCAGTATAAGTGTACACGGTAACTTCAAAAGATATCAATCCTTACTTGTAAACTTGCCACTCATATGGAGGGCCATAGCTACAGCCTTTGCTGTTTCGATGCTCAAATTTCAGTGCGACCTAGAGACATAACAGAAAGTCAATATGGTCTTCTTTTATCATGTAAAATAAGATTTCATTAACAATTGCATCCAGAAGACGCTAAGACTTGTAGACAGATATATTAGCCTTGTCGAGAAGGATAAGGGGAAAAAAGTGGCTAGATGATTCATATGCAACCACTTTACCTCCAAAGCCAAGGGACCACTAGCACGTTCATTTCCACCGGTAAGACGGCGACCCAAAAACACCTGTCCAAAACCACCTTTACCTAACTTCCTTTCAACCTTATAAACTGGAGATCCTCCTACTTGCACCTGAAAACAAAATTAAGCAAAAAATGAGTAAAATTTCGACATTTAATACAAAGATTTGAAAAAAACTTAGAACACGACGACAGTAAAGCTCAACATCTAGCAATTAAATGTCACATGTATCATCAAGCTTTTTTCAGCTAAAAGGGCTTGCAGTGATGATGAGAATCACATGGGAGGGGAATGGACAGTCGTCTATGGCTGGATCAAGCAATTCCCACCTACTAAATTGCAGGTATAACTGTGTAATTATATTCAATCTAGTAAGTACCTTGTATTAGAATTAAGAAATTCTAGAGCTCAGATGCTAGTAATCCCTATTTACTTCACATACCTACTACCAAATATATGATAATGGCAAAATATAGATAGCAGTGCTAAAACATACACAAAACATGTATCTGAGTAGGACTAACGACATCGATGCAATCTCCGACAATCTCCTCAAGGTCAATATAGTACCAAATTTACTTCCTTTTACAAGAAATAGCCAGAATTTAACAAAGAAATACACATTTAATATGATTCAAAACACAAAATCCCTTTAAACACCTAGAACACCTAGCAAAACAACACGTCACTTGCTTCAAACAAGAAAGACACAACATCAAAATTATCTAAAGGAAGATGATAAAGTATAAGAACATCGCATAAATTTGCAAGCTTCACTAAAACCAGCCCCAACTAGCTTTTTTGGGATTCAGATGCAAAATTGATGATCACCGATCTGATCAGGGAAGAGAAAGGTGCTAAATATAGATAACAATTCCAAAACATAAGCAAAACATGTATGTGAGTAAGACCAATGACATCAATACAATGGACAACAATCCACACAAGGTCAATATAGTACGAAATTTACTCTCTTTCTTTCCAGAAATAGCCCGAATTTAACCGAGAAATACACATTTATAATGATTCAAAAACACAAAATCCTACAACACCTAGCAAAACAACACATCACTTGCTTCAAACAACAACGACAACATCAAAATTTTCTAAAACAAGATGATCATGTATAAGAACCAAGCATACATAGATGTAAATATTTCATTAAAACCAGCCCCAACTAGTTTTTTCTAAGATTCAGATGCAGAAATGGATGATCACCCACCTGATCGGGAAAAAGAGAAGTGCTTTCATCTTCCTGTGCAGTCACTTTATTATTAGCACTCAATCCACCACTCTCATCACCCATCTTATGCTCTTCTTCAACTTCTTCTCCCTCTACTCTCTCGTTTTCGTTCTCCTTCACCTCAACCTTCGCTTCCTCTTCCTCTTCCTCTTCCTCTACTTCCACAAGCTTTGCTTCTGCTTCCGCTGCCTTAGCCTTAGCAGCACGAGTCTTTATATAAGTCCTACCACTAACACCACCAACACCGCCACCAACCCTTTTCTTCGTTTCGGGTTTTGTTTCAACTACTTGAGGAGGAGCACGGCGCCGACATACCCCACTCCGCAACTCCGGCATTCTTTTTTACCCATATAAATTGAACAACAACAACAACCCGATTCCGATTGCAAATTGCACATCACTTATACTTTCATCATCATAATCAAAACCCTAATCATACAAAACAACCCCAAATCCGTTTCTACAACAAACTCAAACTCGATCGAATTTATGAAATCAATTTCAAGAACTGAAAAAAATCATCTTTTTGATGCTAGGGTTTGTTCAAATACTGTAAACGATCTGTAATCCGCGTGAATGTCGATGAAAAAGTAGTACTTTTAGGGAGAGGGGGGGGGGGCGGAGGAGAGAGAGAGGTGGGTATAAATTCTCTTTCTTCTTGTACTACCAACTTTTTTCTACTTATAGGTATTTTCTTGATAGTTTAGGGACTACATTTGGAGTTGAGGAGGAAATGAGGGGTCTATTGAGCAATTTTTTATGTTTCTTTTATGATAAGAAAGAATGAGAATTGGGACAAGGAAAATCACAAGAAAGTTGGTGTTAGTTGAGCCTCCAAAGTTTAGTATAAGACAATTTGGTCCTTTTTAATTGTTGTTAACATTTTAATCTGGTGTTTGGGATCGTGATTTTAAATTTTAAATTATTCAAAAATCATATGATTTTTTTTAAAATGTAATAAGTTTATATTTTGCGCAAAAAGAAATTTAGGATTTTAAGTTTTGAAACAAAAAATGGATGCATGTTTGACGTGAGAGATTGTTGATACTATGTGAAAAGATTATTATATTAAAGAAGAGAAAATGGTCTAAAACCCTCTCAACCTATACCCAAAATCCCAACTACACACTCCAACTTCACGGGTGTCCTATTATCGCCTGAACTTCATATTTCTTTATTTTCTACACACTTAAACGTTGACCTCTCATAGGAGGTGACCACCTCCTCTAGGTGAGTTAGAAGGTGAGAACACCTTAAATTTTGACAAAAAATTTCTCTTTCTCCAATGGTCATCTTCCCCATCATTAAATAAACCATTGTTTCTTCTTCTTCACCATAAACTTCTGTTCCTTGTATAAAAGATTCACGATTTTCTCCCAAAAATAGGTAGGGTTTAGTTGTTTATATTCATTTCTACTTCAAATCTTGAATTTAGGGTTTGTAATCTGCTCTAATTTCTTATTTAGGTCTCTAATTTGAATTTTGAATTTTCTCGAAATTCATCAAAAATGCCAAATGAAAACTTGAAAGGATGATTTTTGGGTCTTTTACGTTTTAGGAGGTAAATAGGGGAAAAACAAGAATTGGGAGTTGAAGAGGCGGGGGACCCGGAGCGTGCAATCACGTTGGACTATGTATTTGGTTTATGTGTTGAGGTCAGCATTTAAGTATGTAGAAAATAAAGAAATATGAAGTTCAGGGGGTAATAGGACACCCGTGAAGTTGGAGCGTGTAGTTGAAATTTCGGGTATAGCTTGGGGGGTTTAGACCATTTTCTCTATTAAAGAATAATCAGTTACTTCTATGGTTAATTATTGAATTTTTATAAAATTATGATATTTGGATTTTGTAATCAAAATATTTATTTATAAAAGGTATATAGAGATATGTGATTTAACAATGCGGTGTCTTAAGATATTTAAAATTTTTGTTTATGAATTATGATTTGCTTATTTTGTAAAATTGTATAAGAATTGGAGAAATATTGATAGTTTTTATAATTTTGTGGGTTTTTTTATGATTATGAAAAAAAATACAATTTAAATTACAAATCTAAATAAAATTTCAAGTTCATAAAAATTGATTTCTTGTTAGATATTCAAAATTGATTTTGGAATATGAACTAATTTAAAATCGTATCAAGTGAAATTCATTAAACGGAAAAATATTTTCTATTAATATGTTTTTTTTAAGTTCTCTTTTGTATTTTGTTAAGTATTTGGTCTATTAGTTGTTAAATGATTATTTCTATGTTAAGTCTATCCTTCTCTAGTCTTTTCCTTTTTTTCGTTTTTCTATAATAGAACTCATATTCATGAGTTTCTTCAATCCATTTGATCAAATTATTGTTTGATGGTAACTTTTTTTTTATTTAATATTTGAATATGAGTCTATTTAATTTAATTACATATTTTTATATGTGATGGTTCCTAGAAGATAATGTTCTTTATAAATAAGTAATTAAACCTACAAAGAGACTATCTCATTATAGATGGAACATGATAATACTAGTATATCATCTAACATTTCTTTTAATTGTGTAAATTGAATTCGATATGTTAGGAGCAAAAGGAATCAACACATTAACTTTGTAAAATTTTAATATATTGTAAAAGTAAGTCAATTTTAAAAGAAAATATTATTAATTTAATTTATTATGCAAACATTAATATACACTAGACAAGTCACGTTTTGACGTGTCTATTATAAGGCAATTATAAATAAAATAATTTTAAAAATAAAAACGTTATAAACTTTGTCACACTTAAAGTAATGGGCGTGTCTTTTATTTACGTCAGAAAGATGTCGTGTAAAGAAACACTTACTCCAGATGTCTTCTGTCAATAATATTAATTTTTTTCCTTTCTTGTACATCTTCGTAAATCCCAAAATAAGTGCTCCATCTCGTGCTATACTTTTGCTCTCTTGTCTTCTAATATTGCTTTTGATGATGGTTTGCGTCCATACGTTATCATGAAAACACATTTTATATATCATACATAATAATATGAGTAACTCAATTAACCATAATTTCAATTAGGTGTAAAAGCAAATATTAAGATTTATATTTAAATGTAAAAGTAAGCATCCTAATAGAAGTTTTAAACTCAAACAGTTTTAAATTATGAAAGTTTAATGAATTAGTGTAACATCTTGTAAATTCTTCGCATGCGTGTAGATTTAGATATGATGATTTCTAGTTGCACACAAGTGTTGATGTCAATTTCCAAATGTAGAAAGCGTGTTGGATGTGGATTAAGGTTGTAAGGAACCTTTTAGCACTGGGTTGAGTTCAAAGCTTCCCTATTGATTAAGATTTTGCTTAAGATCACGTAAGGTTCAACTTCACACAAGCATGTCTCTTAGAATATGAAGAATTATATATTTCATTAACCATCAAATTAAAGATCTTGAGTATTATTCCCAACTCCAGCGACCGTTCGTAAATTCGAGTTTGAAGTTAAAAGCTATGATCATTTTTCAGAGTTGCTCTTGTCTGAAATTTCTAGTTTCATGTACTATGTGTCAAAGTAAGACTCATGGTATCATCAGTTCGACTCATGGTTTGATAAATTGATCTGTACTTTGACCCATGAAATGATTTAGAGAGTCCCAAATCCACCCAGGCAACCACGATTCGTGGTATCAAAGTACGAGTCGTACACTGACTCATCGTCACTATTTTCAGACCTATTTCAAACGTATTTTCAAGAGTATTTTAGACCCTATTATTCAATCCCACTATGTTTTGGCTTACAAAAATCATAAAATATCATATTCTAAGTCAATTCTCTCATTTTTCTCTCTATCTCAAGTGAAGAACAAGTTCTCTAAAGCAAGTCAAACACCTAGGATTTTGTTCGAGCAAGTCCATCAAGAGTGATGCGTGGATATTTGACGGCACATTTGATGCTTTTAACTACGAATAATTGTGAGTTCTGAAGCATTGACAATATCTTTTGATAGTTTTTCTACTATGTTAGACAAGAAATTAGTTGAGGCGAGAGAAAAAAAAAGCAAAATGGAGCTAACTATTTCCAAAGAAAAGCTCTGACGGACCGCCAGACCTATGACGAGCCCTTAGGTTAAATGTCACACCTCCAGGAATACTATAACTCTCAAATCTTGTGTGATGATGAAGGTGACAGACCGTCAAACCTTGACAGGACGTCAGGTGCAATGTCAGACTTACATAATCCTAAACACTTTCTAGAGATCAGACGAGAGCCGAGGCGATGGACTGCCACACCTGTGACGAGTCGTCAAATGCAGCGTCAAACGAGACTCGAGATGCCTGCTTTCTATTTTTGAATTTTAATTCTTAGAACTTCAGAAAATTGAGAAGTCAAGTTGGAAAAGGAAAAGTGCAATTTTTGACTAAGGTAGTGGTCCACGAGACTAACCTACGGATCGTAGAAAGTCCTACGGTCCGTAGGAAGGCAATCGTAGACTATGACACCAAGTTGAATTTTGAAACTTCAAGTTTCTAAAGTTTGACCTACGACTTGACAGAACGAGCCATGTAATTTGGATGAGTCGTAGATGGCCTTCGTAGAAAGGATTTAGAGATTTGATTTTGGACCTCAGGTGTATGAAATGTGCATATAAATTGAGACGGAGAAAGTATGTGTTAATTGACTTTTAGCCAAATTGCCGCGAAGATACTCGAACATCCTATTATAGACCCGTTTTCCTTTTTTTTTTTCTACAGATTCAAATCAAAACCCTAATTTCAACAAATCTTCAATTTCCCCAAATTCAATTTCATATCTCACAAATCTGTGATTTTCTAGCGTTTTCTTCTTCAAATCCATAAGCTTAATACTATCAGTAATGGGTGAATTGAACATGCAAGAGATGCCATTACCAGCTCTGTTCGAGCACGCTAAAAAAATCCATGATTTGGCTTCGGAATCGAGCGTTGATGAAGTACTATAATTTTATGTATTTCTGAGAAATTATGCTGAAAGATTTGATTTTTTTTTTATTGTTGATTGAATTTGTGTGTGTTTTGGTTGTTGATTTTGTAGGGAATAGTGAAGAAAGGTTGCGAGATTTTGAGAGTGTGTGAAGAAATGATTGGAAAATTAGGGTTGTTTTCGCTTAATGAGACTAAAGATGATATTAGCACAGCAAATCTCAAGTATATTCTGGTAAGTGTTAGTATTAGCACAAGTATTACTTTGTGTTATTTCTTGTGCTTCGAGTTATTTGGTTGTTATTGTTCCTTTTCTCTGAATGATATTTAATTCTTACCTTATTATTACTATGTCCTCTTTGATTCTGTATTTTCCTTTTCTATTGGATTTGTTATGCCGTTACTTGAGCCGAGTGTCTTTAGGAAACAACCTCTCTATGTTCAGGAGGTAGGTGTAAGGTTTGCTACACTCTACCGTTCCCAAACTCCACTTGTGGGATTACACTACATGGGTATGGTGTTGTTGTTATTGTTGCAAGTTATGATAAGTACTTGCTAGTAATGTTAGTTTTGCATTTTTTCTAAACTTTTGATACTTAAGTAATAAGTACTACTCCATTTGTTCCAATTTGACATAATATTGTTTTAATGAACGCCTAATTCAATAAAGAAATGAACTACTTTTTAAATTTGTGGTCTTAAATTTGTGTTGGGTTGTATCAATTGTATAAGAGCCACCCACCACTGCCCTTCGTGGCCTGGATGGTGACACCAGTATTGTAGTGTGCCCGGGACTAGAGATGGTCTAGCGCACAACAGTTGAGGACGACGATAAAAAGTGTGGTGGTCTGTTATGATCCTTTTGCAAGGTTAAATGGAGAGCTGATGTGAAGCTTATATAACCTTGGGATCTCCCACCTAAATAGCTAGCTTTTGGGGTGTGATTTTCATAGGTTGTATCAATCTGTGTCACAAAAAACTTTTGTAACTTGTGGCAATATGCCATACCAATTATGTGGTTATAAAAACCTTTTCGTTAGGATAAAACAAGAAGTGTAAAGTCTTTTTTTTTTTTCAAATTTAGAAGTGTCTCATTTTTTTTAGAATGGACTAAAAAGTAAAATGCGTCACACATAAATTGGAACAAAAGGAGTAATAATAGAACTTCCTTAATGAAGCTTTGTTCTAGTGTTTATAAGTTAAATTAAGGTGACCATGTTGTTGAGAAGTGGCATATTCAAATCTCATATTTTGCTAGTGCTAGCTGAAGTTACCTTTTATCTAACGTTAGGATCTCGTCCTACATTTTAATCTGAACTTAATATTTCCATTATTCCAATTTGACAGTGTTTTTTTCTTTTTTTAAAAGACCCAAATATTGTCCACCTTCCAACAACAACATACCACAAGTGGGGTATGGGGAGGGTGGGGTGTACGCAAACCTTACCCCCCTACCTTGCTGAGGTAGAAAGTCTGTTTTTGGTTGACCCTCAGCTCAAATGTCCACCTTCCATAAATGGAAATATTGTACACATTAACCTCCATAAAATAGTTATGCTGGACCAACCTTTTGCTATTCTTTTATACATGTATCAAGTCAAACGAAGATGTTTATGCTTTGAAATGGAGGAGTGTAGAAATGGAGGATGCAACAGCAAATTTGCAGTATTTGTTTTGCAGTTTGGTGGAAAATGACTAGTTTCAGTAATAATTGGCCTTTTTTATCAGCAGGAAAAGCTAGTGCTTTAACTTTTCTGGTAATTCCATTTGGTTTTTGCCTAGACATATATTGTTTGTCAGGAAAATTAAATAAATAGCTAGCTCACTCAGCTGTGGTCGATCTTTGTTGAAGATATTCTATGTTCATTTCCCACTAAACTACACAATAAATACTGCCTAATCATCTGACTTGAATACTTGCTGTGGTCTTTTCATATTATTAGTTACTGTGAGAATGAGGATGATGGGTGGGTGCCTGGGGTGGAAACTATATGGAGTATGGACTAATCTAAAACTTTTCCGCAATTTCATTGCTGTCATAGAGGTTAAGAGACCTTGTAGCTCATGGCAGGTCTTTGGTTTAACACTTTTCAGAGGGTTGGCAGGCTGTCAGCTTAAGCATTTTGTCATGCTTGGGTTACTGTGATTTTCTTCCATAACCATTAAAAAATACTTGACTACCACATCTTTTTTTTTTAAAATCAGTACTTCACTGCTACATCTTTCATCACCATCACCAAGAACAGTCTCATTCCTTTTGTCGCAATTTTCTTCCACAGCCAAAGAACATACGTCACCACACCCTCCTCATCACCATCACTAATCTCCTTTTTTTCATCCCTTTTTTCTCTCTACTAGCTGTTAGCATCACATCCTCGATCACTTCCATTGCCTCTGTAAACAGCATCTCTTGTTCCCTCTTGTACTTGATATGCGTGCTACCATTGTCCATAAAAATTCTTGTAAACTTGTGATTGCAAGGGAATCAGCTTGCTGTTTCGGCACTACTCATAACCTGAATGGGTTTCTCATTGGTCAGGGCTGGGAACTGATTCCATCAAGTTATTTTAGGGGGGGTAGTAGTTGCGTTTGCGTTTTCGTCCACTATTTTTGATGTAGGTCCATGCTATCATCAGTAGCCTGAGCACATATTATAATCCACTAATGTCAAGCTTGATGTTCTTGCTTTATCCATTTCTAGTTTTAGTTTGTTTTCACATTTGAATTAGAATTTCCTTGATCCTGTTTTGGTACTCACAACGGGTATGGAGTCTTATATTTCATTATTTCAGGTCCCTTATTATCTAGCAGAGTTAACAGAAAAAATTGCAGAAGATGATAGGATAGAAGTACTCAAGGCGTCACAAGCTAAGCTAAAGGTAAAGACTATTACGGGCTTAAGCTATGTAATAGATTGTGTTTTAAGAGGGATAAACAAAACCTATTGGTTATTCATATCTTCTCATTTTTATTGGTCAATATTTCTAGGAGTTCATTTCATTTTGTGAGACAATGGAACTTGTTCCTGAAGACGAGATAGAGACATCTACCCAAGGTGGATCTAGTTCTTCTGTAGATCGTAGAGCTAAGAAGGTAGGCTGGACTTCATGGTTTAAATGTTGTGTACGGCTTTTATATTTAACGTTTGGAATCTTATCGCCCTCAATCTTAGATTCCTTCAATTTTTAATGAGATTGTTACTAAGTACATTATGTTATTTTAGATTGCTCGTTTCAAACGTCAAAGAGCTGCCGAGTCAAAATTACTTGAATTAAAGGAGTGGAGAGAGCGTCGTGGACGATCTACTAAAGCAGCTGCATTGTCAAGTCCTGTGGAAACTGGAGAAGATGACATGTTTGATGATGACGGTGAAGAAGAAAGGGAGGTTAGTTAATTTCCCCAGTTGTGGCATGGGCATTAGCATAAGCTTCTTTTTTTCTCCGCCTTTTTCTTTTTCTGGTGCTGCAACTTTTATGGCACTTAATTGGCTGTCATCCTTATCATTCGAGGAATTAGTCAAAAGATTTTATAAGCTTGTCATTAAATAAATGAGCTAATATAAGTTATAAAAGAAATTAGCGATTCTGTTGACGATGCTGGTAAGCATGCAGTTGCTGCAATGTTCTTGTAGAGGTCCACAGTCAAGTTCACGACATTGGAGCCTACGTTCAGTGGATAGGCACTCACTATTTGTTTTTATTTGTCCACACGGAATGTTGACCGTCACCCTTTGAACCTATCATAAGGATTTGCATTGACATCAATGGCTAAGGAGCTTTCCATTTTGGATATGATTTTATTGGAAGAGTCTCGATTTTGCTTATTAGATGCTATTTGATTTCTTGGATTGAACTATATTTTTCCTCTACGATATACATAGCCTGATTCAAATGTAAAATTTGCTATCGCTTCTTTCAAGTTATTTCCAATCTCAAGTTTTGGCTTCTATATCTCATTTTGAGTAAATGTCTGATTCTTCAAAACCATTATACATTGCAGGCATGGCTTACAACTCTTTCCCTGGCCCTTTGTAAGGTTTGCCAAGATACTCATTTGAGTTGAATCTTTATTTATTTCCTGTGCTTGGTACCTTATCTTCGTAGTTATCAAATCACTTCCCTGCAGGCCTTTGATTTGCTTGAAATGCTGAAGAGGGAGGAAGAAATACTATCTGCTGTCAGGGAGAAGCAGCTGCAGGTACTAGTTAAACTCAGTTAGTTGATTTTGCTTCTTTTCTGTGCTAATTTGCCATTCGGTTCTGGTAGCCTTTGATTATGGTAATTGCTATTTGAACTTGTGCGTTCAATCTTTAATTCTCTCTCCCTTTAATGAGTTCATTTGAGCCTGTGATTTCCGCCCCAGTACAGAGGGGGTGGTTGCTCTAGTCCTTCCCGCAAGACTACCTAAAAGATCAGCATTAAATTGCAATACCTCTCTTCTTCAACTCCGTGAACCTGTTTCTCCATATCTTAAAGACAGCTTTTGTATCATTGCTCTCTAGGTTGTGCTTTTGCTTCAACACATAACTTTACTTCTTTTGTAGGATGGGGAGAAAGAATTTTCGCAGCTAATACTTGACGAACGCACCCAAAAAGCAGAATCTTGGCATCGGGATGCTGCTACACGAGCTCGCTATACAAAACCTGCAGCACCTATCACCTGTGCCACTTTTGCACAAGATGTCATAGAAGGGAGGGCCAAGGTTTCACAGGCGCATGACCATAAACACCAGCCTTTACTTTTTGGACCTGCAAGTCTTGTTGGTATGAACCCTACAACTGAACGGCAAAGGATAGCTGCACAGGTCTTTCAGCCTCATTATAGGTATGCGTACACATAATCTCTTGAATTACAAAGTTGATATATTTACTCATTTTAGATTTGTATGTCCCATAATAGGTCCCATTCTGCTACTCTTACCCGGAAGTCAATGACTATTCATAGCTATTACCTTGACACCAAAAAAGAGTTCGACCCCGTGCGTTATTTTTGTCCTAGTTGATCCTGATTCGACATTAGCAGTATATTGACTTCCCCCCAATAACCGAATACTTTAGCCTCAAAGAACTAGTTTTCTGATCTTTATTCATATGTTTTAGATTGCCAACGATGAGCATAGAAGAAGCTGGGCTAACGGAGATGAATATGATGAACGAATGGCAAGAAAGGAATGTTAAGCTCATGGAAGAAGCAACTTCTTCATGGTACAATGACGGTCCCAAGACGAGGCCAAATGAAGATGACGAAGAAGATGATAATGATGACGCTGCCCAAGAAAAGGCAAGAGCATGGGATGACTGGAAAGATGACAACCCTCGTGGCGCTGGCAACAAGAAGCTAACTCCTTGTGGTTAGAAGCAATTGCATCAGATTCTGAGAACTCCAATCAATAACCTTTTTTAGCACCTAATTTATAACTCAATTGACATGCTACACCAGTTTGCCATTCAGTTGGAAACCATTTTATTCTTGTTTTTATATGTGTTGCAATTTTTGTGTAATGTCTAAGGTAAGGTAATGTATTATAAAGTGGTTTTTATTTAAAAATTGGTAATGACACTTTCTCTAGTAAAAGAAGTGAGTAGTACCACATTTTAAATATCGACCTTGTTTGAAAAAATTGCAAAAATAAACTACAACAACATACTCAGTGTTTTATCAGGTTGCGTTGTCACAACTCTTGACGATCACCATCAAATTGGGTATTGAATTTTGACGGAAGGACGTAGAGCCAGGGGCGGAGCCACCTTAGTATAAGGGGTTCATTCGAACCCCTTTTGGCGGAAAATTATATTATTTATACATGGTTAAAATAATTTTTTTTATATATATAGTAGATGTCGAACCCCCTTAGGCTACTTCGTGTGTCTATTTCTACAGATTTTGAACCCCCTTACTGAAAATTCTGGCTCTGCTTCTGGGTAGAGCGTGGAGTATTTTCTTATTATGTACTTCTTTTTGGCTAAGTCTTTTTTTTTCTTTTCTGGCTAGCTCTAGCCCTAGTAGAGGTCGTAGACTAGACTACAAGGGCTAGCGTCCAAGGATTTATTAGATTGTTGATCTCACTTAAGCACTCGATGTCACAAATAGCAATAAGAAAGGGTAGGGTTAAGGATTACTCACGTCACGGGTCCAACGAGCTCAACTTTCACTGAAAAGAGAGGCTAGGTCTCAAGTTCATCAAATTGGGTATCAGATCTTAACAAATTTGATTAATCGTCGTAAACTTGTTGAGTCATATCTTTGCTTTTTTGATTGATTCATATCGGTCTAAATCAACTTAAAGTGACTCTTAATTTGATATTGAACCTTATAATAACAATTTCAATAATTTTAATGGTTAGACTTAATCTAATTCTTTTACGATTGGATTTGGTGTAACAAGAAACAATTACTATATCTGGAAAATATATGGTACAAAGAGATATTTAATGTCACTACTTATTAATTTGTTCCAATAAATCGTTTAAACTAATGTTTTAATTAAATACATTTATAGTAAATAATACTTCCTTAATTTACTTGCCAAGGAATTAGCAGATTGCATTCCTTAAATAAATACTCCCCTTGATGCAAAAAATTATAATTTATAGTACTTTTCGTATAGTTTTTTAATAACTAAATTTTTTGTTTAAAATATCGAAAGTTTAAAATTTTGAAAAACTCATTTTTTAAAACAAATTACACTAGCATTTGACACTATCAATTTAATATGATAAAAGTCATTCAATCAAAAAAACACTTGGGAGTATTATTTTCTTTTTGAAGAAAACATCTTAAAAATTTGATAAATCGATATTTAATGGCTATTTTCACTCTTAAGTAATACAAGAAAATCAAATCGTGTTCTCCAATAATTTTTCCAACTTTTTAACAATTATTTTTACTAAATTTTTACTTTTGTAGAATTGAAGACCTGCTTCAGCTCTATATTAATCTTCCGATTAAGAGGAGATTGACGTACATAAACTAATTAATTCTAAAAAAAATTAATTGAATTTTTTTTATTTAGCTATTAATTAGTAACGCATATATTCTAGCACTGACTTATGAGTTTTTTGTTTTTTCTTTGTTGGGGTTAGTCACATGGGCGATGTTAAGGTACTTTACTCTTTTACATATTCATTATCGATATCTATTTGCATGAATTTTCTATTTTTAAAATTAAGTCTTCGGTCTATTAATGTGAATTAATTTGTATAATCTTTAAATGAAAGTGAAATTAATGAAGTTTGAAATGAAAATTAGTACTTGCTCAATTTAAATTTGTGTATCTATATTTTTTTTTTTAAGTTTGTTTTTAAAAGAATGTGTCAAGTTAGGTTTTGAGTCTAACTCATACTCTTAAAGCTAGAACAAAGAAAGGATGATTTCTCAAACCTTGTAAGAATTATCAACCACATCCCCCTCCACACCTAAATCTGGACATTCTTTATTCGGAATTTGAGTTATCACCCCCTCTTCATCTTGACATTCATTGTCCGGATTTCATTTATCACCCCCACCCCATGTCCAGATCCAAGTATTTTCATTTGGGATTTCATTGTCCAGTCTAGAACGTGATTTCCACCCCACAACTATTCTTAATCTGGGCTCCCACATCGGTTTTGGATCTGACCATGTCAAATTAGGTCATGAGCCTAACCCACACTTCAAAAGACATTTCAAAGAGAGGAAGATTGTATAAGTCTTATAAAGAAATAAATATTTCATTTATTTAGTTACGTGGGATATTCAATTCCTTCATCAAGATGTTTTTTTTCGACAGCTCTTTTTTGTGTAACATGTTTATGACCACAAAATTAAAGGACATTTTTACACATTCAACCTATCTTTAGTTTCTGACCATAGGATTAAAAAATCATTCTTTAATTTATTAAACTTTATGTCAATAAAAAATCAAACAAACAAATTAAAATAAAGTCATTAATAATTAAGAGATTCTGAAAATGACATCCTCAAAATTACCGAAACACTAAATGATCTTTAATTCGTTAAAGATAAAAACTTTGCCTTTTCTAAGTCAAAAAGTGTATGTTGAGAAAGAGTTGTAATAAAATTTAATTATTTAGATCAATTATTCTGACCACTATTAATATTTATTGGGTATATTAATGAAGGAAAAGGTGGCAAAGCTGAGGCAATTGAACCACATGAAGGGAGATGTTAGCAAGCTACAATTTCTTGATAAACAGTTTGGATATTTTATCTTTTTCTCACTCCTTCATTTTTTGGATCAATTTATTGTCTCTCTGTGATTATATTTTGTTCAATGTAATGAAATGTACGCGTTCATCAGTATTCACAGGACCAGGTCCCTAACAGAATAAAGTGCAGAAAATAAATAGCACAAAGTAAACAGGCACAAGATTTTTACGTGAAAACCTCCTTGCTCAAGGGAGTAACCACGACCTGTCTCACAGGACTTTTCAAACTATTTTTACTAATCTTTTCAAGTAAAAGTAAAATAAAGTTTACAACATGAGATTAACCAGATAATCTCTACACTAAGTAATACAACCTATTACTTAAACGAGCCTAAGAAATGCATCCATTGCCCACTATATTAACCCTCACTGATTAATATAGACTTTTGACCGTAAGACACAAAGTTACCCCTAACTATGTTTCTTACAAGACTCAAACAAAGTTTTGAAATGTTTCTAACAAGAGTGAAATGAATCCTACAAGTTAAGCTCAATAAAAACGATCAAGAACAGCAGCAGGTACGGAAAGCACTTCTTCTGTTGATCAGATCCTTATTGTATGTGTTCTTGTGCTTGAATTATTCCTTGAAGATGACCTTCTCTTTTTAAGCTTGTGAGTTTTTGTTTGCCAAATCTAGAGTTTGTGATTTTTTGGAAGAGACTATATAAAATCAACACACACTTGTTGACACAACCCTATTGGTTGAAGGCCTGCTGTTTAGAATAGATGTGCACCTACCACATCAAAGGTGGTAGCTTTTCTGACAACTGTCTTGTCAGCAATGTTCTTTGTGAGTTCTTGAAAGGCTTGCTGGCTGACTTCCTCCTTTGAATGAATGTATTTAATATGGTGTTTGTCATGTTGAAAATATCAACCATAAAGAGTTATTGCCCGTTGGACAAACACCTTCGGCCATTCTGATTGGTTTAGTACATTGGTGCCTTACCAACCATTGACAGGACAACTTTATAACTGTACCCCATTATGCATCTGATGGAGAGAACTCTGCCAGGGACCAGGTCCCTGCATTTGTGAGACACTGAAATAGACAATCTCGTCTGCTCTTCCTATTGGTGTAGTACACTGAACTTTTCACCTACCACCTGACATGACAGTTTTACAGTCGTACGCCATTTGAATCTGGACGAGAGCACTTTGATAGGGACCAGGTCCCTGTATTTGTGAGGATCATCAAAATACCTAGAATATAACATTTTCTCCCTTTTTGATGATTACACTCAAATATTCCTCACACCGAGTTTATTCATTCATTTCTCTGTCATCAGTCTCAATAACAAGAATCTAGTTCCTTGTTCGATCTCTAAGTTTGTTAAATCATCAAAATTTAACATCATCTCCAAAATAACATTTTCCCCCTTTTTGATGATAACATACTTATTCACCAGTTCCCCCTATCAACAAGAACTCTTCAGGTAACTGGAGTTTCATCATCCCCGAAGTTTCTCAAATCATCAAAACATCAAAATAGTGTTTTCCCCCTTTTTGATGATGACAAACAATTTCTTCTCCCTATCGGCATGACTATGTCCTCTTTCAAAGTAGTTAACATCATTGATCTCATACCTTAACAATTTTCCACCTTTAGACATCATAAAAAAAGGCTAAGCAGTAAACCAATTTGACATAAATGCAGTTCAAGCAAATTCATGGCCACTTGGGCAACACTGAGCATGAGTAAGAATGCATAAAGTAATAACACAAGTCAGTAGAAACAAGGCATTTTTGTCATTCATAAACAAAATATCAACAATCAAAGCATTGCACATATTATTACGAATGAGAACCAAGACAATGCCCACTTAGTTCCAATAGAAAACGAGGAGGACTGACACGGGAGTTTAGGAAGAGAGGGAATGACTTAGGAGCAAGGGATTCAAAGAATATAATTAGTAGAGCATATTCCTTAGCATGGTATTTTCAGAAGCCTCTTTTGAAGCTCACATTCTTTGCTGCCCAGCCTTTATGTTCAACTTTCAGGGCTGCCAATTTTTTTTTAATTTTTCAACTTGGTCCCTCTGATAGTGCTATTTCAGAAGCTGAGACTTCAGGTAACCCATTTCAGTATCCCTGTTAGCAATAGCAACTATCATCGCTGCCAACGCAAGCCTGAGTTTCTCATGACAGAAAGATTGATGAAATCAAACTTATTAAAGGCCTCTGAGATGAATAGATCAATAACTAAGGAACCATTTCATTTTTTTTAAGGTCAGACACCTTCCTATTTAGATAACTTTGAATTCTCAAAATATCAACCTCTTCCTTTTTTAACATCATCTTTTCCACCTTCTTCTTTTGCTTGTTGGACTTGGTCCATCTTCACACATAAAAACATCTTTATCAGAAAATTTTCCAGTAAGAGCAAAGGGTTTAACCATTTGAAGTGTTTTTGAGATAAGAGAAAAGAGGCTTTTAAAAATTTCTGGTTTTGGAAAGGGATTTGAAAAGAAATATAAAGTATAAAGGAAGTGAAATAGTGTATTATGAGGAAGAAAGTGCCATTTCGGTATTCAAAAAATGGGACAACGGTCATATACATGAATAACAAACATGTGGAAATTGCAACGGTTCACATGCATAATTCTAACTGCAATGTTAAGAGTGCTAACCTTCGAGAACAAACCGGTTCCCTCTCTGTAGTTTGGATGTGATTGACTAGATTTGTTCTGACCTCTCTTTTGCTGCAGCGCTTTTTCCATGTGTGTATACCTACAAAAGGTATAAGACTGAACTTGCTAAAACATGCATAAAGGAAAAACAAAGATACCTGCTCCATTTGCATAGTCATGAGAGAGTTGATTGTTTCAGGCAGGATCCATTCAAGAAGGTTCCAGCATTCCCAACATCAGTTTGATTATCTTAGATAGGTCTTCTAACAACTTCAAGATGTTGCTTGATCCACAAGAGTTGAGCACATCAAGTTGCACTTGCCACATTCTCTACCTCAGTTGTTGAAAGAGCCACTGAATCTTTTCTTTTAGTTCCCCATGAGTGAGAGATCATCCTATAACATAAGCCACGCATGAGGTACTCTTTCCATTAACTTGATACCCAGCATAATCAGCATCACATGTTCCTCCAAATAAAAAAGTCTCCCGATGGGCAGAATAAAACCAAGTCCCTTTTTTCTTCAATTGTCTTCGGATTCTCTTACCAGCCCTCAAATGTAATTCCTTTGTACAAGAATGGAGTCTGTGAACCAGATTCATCAGCATCCAACTTCAAGTTAGTGCCCATGAGAGTATGAATTGTCTAGGCACCCATAACATGAAACCTTTTCAGCAGCTTCTCAGAACTAGTACCAGGTCCCTATCTTTGATAAGACATCAATTGCTCTGAACGTTGTTCTATCTTCTTCGCTTTAGCTAAGTTCCTATAACAGTATGCAACTGGTCCTTTCTTAGGGCTTTAGTAAAGATGCCAACCACTTGATCTTCTATTTTGTAGAACTTCATTATGACATTACCCCTCTTTAACATTGACTTGACTTCAAGTATGTTAAGCCATTTGAGCAGCTCATTAATGTACTTTTCTTGACACCAGAGGGTACCTTTATAGGTTTGTTTGATCTCTTTTGAAGCCATTGTTGAAGAGGAATTTGGACAACCTATCAGCTTGTTGGGGAACCGAGTGTCATACTTTGCTTCTTTCAAACTAAGCTTGATCAGCTTATTTATTCTCACCTTCAGAATTCACATTATCAGTTTGAAATGAACAATCTTTGTTCAGCAATGTCTAACGGATCGGGTCCCTCATCAGGTTCATCAACTGCATCAGCTTCCTTGAGATTGCTGGATTTATGAAGAGGATGTTCTTCAGCAAGCTCACTATTTAGACCATTTCTCTAAATATGAAGCAACCCTTCCATCTCATAATCTTCTTTCTTTTGACAACTTCTGAACTCTTCTAGACTCATCAAAAATCAGATGACCACCCTTTTATACACCTGATAAACCTTGTTGGAGGAAGAGTATACCGCAACTATTCTTTCATTAATATTGAGATCAAACTTCTCTATTCACCACTTCAACCGAAAGTTCTTTGGAAGATTAAAAGGCTGCTTATTCCACCTGAAGGATAGTCTGATGTGCTTCTCTTTAACACCAGAGTCACAACCTTTGTAATCTGCAAATTTCATTTTGTGCAGACTGGGGACCAGGTCCCTTGACATAAGTTTGTGCAGTAGAGAAGTATTCACATAAGCACGCATCGTGTGTCATATCTCAGCATTCTCACATTGAGCACTAAGGCAAGTGAGACTATCACTACGAGCAGTATTCAATTCAGCAATGAACATGTTCTTACATCTCTTTTCTGTCAAGATCACCACCCGAGAGAGCAAGTTTGTGACAACACACTTTCTGATAAGATTACATTTTATTTCATTCATCACAGATTTGTGAAACACTTAAAGGACTGTACTTCAACCCATTGACATAGTACACAAATTCAAACGAGTGTTCCACAGACTTTCAAGTTCTGCCTACACCAAGAATGTACCTTTTCTTCCCATTATCAAAAGAGACACCTCCACCTTGAAGTGCCTTAAGAGAGAGGAAGTTTTGTAGTATTCTCAATCATGTGCTTTGAGCATCCACTATTCATAAACCAACACTGACTGGTTCTCCCTCCTCTCACTTGCATAGCAAATCACTTGTTAGCCTTGGGAACCCATTTGAGACGAAGTTCCTAGTAAACAGATAACGGAGTGAGAATAAATTTTTTTGTTCAGTAAGGCATACTAGCTTTCTTCAACTTGGGACCATAGGCAGGACCAGGTCCCTTCTTCAGTCTATTTCTCTGTTTGGAATATCTTGACACACTTCCTTCATATTTTTTTCAAAACAGGACAATCTCTCTTAAGATGTCCATCTCAACAACAATGTACACACAACAGATCGTCAGCATCAGAAACAGATTTGCGGTGAGAATTGTATGGGAGTTCTATCTTCTTACAGCCTATCCCTCTTTTACTGTTGTTGCCTGACCAATTGGATTTGTAAGGATCTTAGAGAAATTAGTCCAATTGAGAGATTTTTCAAGTCCCTCTTTTACACGGACCATGTCCCTCTCTAGCACAAGATTTCTCTCTAGAGCCAATTTCATCTTCATTTCAGCAGTGTGCAGCTTATTTTCAAGGTCTAGCTGCAAGTTGCTGGCCTCGTTCTTTCCTTTAAAAACAGTACTAGTCACCCCTTTTATCTATTCCTTCAGTTCTAAAATTTTCAGCTTCTAGAACAACCATTTGACTTTCAATATCATTTATTTGGGAAACTAAAGCAATTTTTCCATCTTGAGAGATGTCTAGGCTATTGTTCACAAGATCCTTCTCAGTTGTCAACTCACTTATCAAATCAAGTAAAACAACTACTTTTCTCAATTTACTAGTAGAAAAGGTATTCAAGTAAATCAACATCTTCCTCATCTGAATTTTCCATGAAAGCATCATCTGAGTGTTCAAAATAATGTGAATCACTTGAAGAATTTTTCCATGCAGTCATATCCTTCTTCACCGCCTGGAAAAAAGTCTTCTCTTCTGCTTATCTTGGGACCGACCTGGTCCCCCTCTTTGTCTTTACCTTCTTCAGTCTTGACATATTGTTTGTGATCAGCCTTGTACGTATGACAGTTTCCAATGGAGTGACTTGGTTGATCACACTTGTGACACAATTCACTTGAGCTGCTAGACTTGTCATAATTTTCTTTCTTCTGATCAACATCATTAGTCAGATCTGCCCTCATGTCTTCACCCTTGAGAATGATACCCTTTCATTTTCTATGCATCTTATGAACTTGAAGATGCTCAAATAATGCACACAATGTCACTACTTCAGATTCCCTTGTCTCATTGCCAGTCACAAAATCATTTATCCAAGATTTGGGAAGAATTTCCAGTATCTTGGAGACTTGCTTGCACACAGGGACTGGTTCTTCAAGGAACATAAGCTCATCTGTAATGGTGGAGAATCTGGTGTGCATTTTATGAATGGGTTCACCTTTTTTCTTGGTGAAATTTTCAAACTGAGTAGTAAAGAAATCTAGCTTAGATTTCATTTTTTCCTCAGTGCCCTCATAAGTTGTTATTAGAATATCCCAGATTTCTTTGGATGATTCGCTCGATGAGATCAGATCGATTCGTTCATTCCAATGCCACACATCAGCAACTTCCTAGCTTTGTGATTTTTCTGTACTAGTCTTTTGTTGGAGTCATTGTATTGTTGTCGAGTTTTGATAATGACTCTTGTGATCTCTCCAACCTTAACCTTCATGGTTGGCATATAAGGACCTTCACATATCACGTCCTACACTTCAATGTCCTCATCAATGAGATAGTCTCTCATCTGAATCTTCTAGTGTCTATAGAACTCACCATAAAAAAGATGAGGTCTTGTGGGAGAGTGACTTCTTTACACGCTCACTGGTGTCGACATTTCCTTCAGGATTCTCTTTCTTAGTGTTAACTAGATAGAGAGCCCAAGCTCTGATACGAATTGATGGAATGTACGCATCTCACAGGATTAGGTCCGCCGACAGAATAAAGTGCAGAAAATAAATAGCACAAAGTAAACAGGCACAAGATTTTTACATGGAAACGTCCTTGCTCAATGGAGTAAAACCACGATCTGTCTCATAGGAATTTTCAAACTATTTTTTCTAATCTTCTCAAGCAAAAGTAAAACGCAGTTTACAACATGAGATTAACTTGCTAATCTCCACACTAAGTAATACAACCTATTACTTAAACGAGCCTAAGTAATGCATCCATTGCCCACTATACTAACCCTCACTGATGAATATAGAATTTTGACCGTAATACATAAAGTTACCCCTAACTATGTTCTTACAAGACTCAAGCAAAGTTTTGAAATGTTTCTAACAAGAGTGAAATGAATCATACAAGTTAAGCTCAATACAAACAATCAAGAACATGAGCAGGTATAGAAAGCACTTATTCTGTTGATCAGGTCCTTGTTGTATGTGTTCTTGTGCTTGAATTCTTCCTTGAAGATGTCCTTCTCTTTTTAAACTTGTGAGTTTTTGTTTGCCAAATCTTGAGTTTGTGTTTTTGAGAATAGACTATATAAAATAAAAACAAACTCGTTGAGACAACCCTATTGGCTGAAGGCCTGCTATTTAGAAAAGTTGTGCACCTACCACATCAGAGGTGGCAGCTTTTCTGACAACTGTCTTGTCACCTTTTCATGTAAGTAATCTTTCAAGGACCAGGTCCCTTGCAATGTTCGTTGTGAGTTCTTGAAAGGTTTAATGGCTGACTTCCTCCTTTAAATGAATGAATTTAATATGGTGTTTGTCATGTTGAAAATATCAACCATAAAGAGTTATTTCCCGTTCGACAAACACACTCATCCATTCTGATTGGTTCAGTACGTTGGCGCCTCACCAACCACTGACAGGACAACTTTACAATTGTACCCCATTTGCATCTGATGGAGAGAACTTTGTCAGGGACTAAGTCCCTGCATTTATGAGACACTGAAACAGACAATCTCGTCCGTTGTTCCTATTGGTGCAGTACACTGCACTTTTCACCTACCACCTAACATGACAACTTTACAGTTGTACCCCATTTGAATCTGGACGAGAGCACCAGGTCCTGCATTTGTGAGGATTATCAAAATACCTAGAATATAACACAATGTAATTTACAAATATTGTAAATAAAAAAATATATGTATAAGGAGATTAACAAACAAGAATAATTGAATGAAGAGTGAATTAGGATCTTTATTTTGATAGGTATACTTTGAGTATTAGAAAAGATATTCTGTATAAATGAACAAAATATTCAGTCAAATAAAATTTTCTTCTAAAACGAAAATCTATAAATGAATAGGGGTTACAACTTATTATTTCTGATCGATTTTTACTTGTGAACTCTGAGCTTATAAGTAATTTGACATACTTATAAAAATATAGATAAGTTAATTTGAAGAGCTGATAAACTTATATAATAATACTCATATTATTGTTATGTCATAATATTATTATATAATTTATTACGCTAAATAAAGAGAAGAGATCAAAAAGTCACACAAAGCATAATTAACAAAATATTTATTGTCTAGGAAAAAATATACACAAGTTACTTATTCTTTAGTATAGTGTCCATTAGCTTAAAGAATTAAAACATGCGCGCGCGCACGAGGTAGCAAAGTTAGTGTAATTGAGGTAGAAAAGTTGGTGTAATTTCATAAGTAGGGTGTGGAAAGAGTAAGATGTACATAATCTTATTTTGTATTTATGAGGTAGAAAAGTTGTTTTGAATTGAATTTCGGTAAGCCATCTCCATTATCCATGCTTGAGATAGACAATATAAGAGAGCTCAAACAAGTAATATTATATAAGTTTTACACTATTTTGATTTATTGAGTACTTAGATACTACTACCTAGTACATCATAGTTGATTTCTTCTGTATTAAGTGAAATTTACTCTTACTAATGAATTAAACTTATTCATGATGGCTTCCTTTGGATGTTTCAACCTATTGCTGGTGTCTTAATTTCTACAGGATTGAGGTGAGCACAACTTAATTTGATGCCTCATAAGTAGTTTGTTAATTAAGTTGGACATTAAAATAAAAATTAAGAATAATCTTGATAAATAAATGTTAACTAATCAGTGAAATTGATAAAATCATTTTAACTTGAAATTCTTTGATCTAGAATTTGGCGTTGCAAATCAAGAAGAGCACATTGGAATTACATATTTTAGATACTAACATAAGGTAATTTGATTTAGTATCACAAATGTTTCCTTTATGATTCTTCTTAATTATAACATTAAGGTTGAATACAACATCACCATAAATATATTTCAATCGTCTAAATGTGATATACTCACTTATTAAAGTAGTTGTTAATATACTCCTCCTAACTACATGATTTTTTAGGGATTATGACCCAACAACCGAACAAAAGCCTTCGCTTCATCAACTCTCTTGGTGTGAACGGAACTTGCTATGATCTCTCCAAAAAGTCATGGCTAGAAAAGTTTGTTCTTTTACCAATTTTTTTCTTGATCATTGAAAAATAATGTAAAATCGCAAATTTAAAGAAAATGATTATTTTTCTTAGAAATAATTCATCAAATCAATTCCTATATATAATCAATAAGATTTTATTAATGATTAAGTAATTTTAATTAGATGGAATTGGAGAAACAAGGAAAGATGAATGCTCACTTTGTTGTACAAGAAAAAGCTCCTCAGCAGTTTGATACTAATAATTGGGTTAATCCATACAGGTCACTATTTTTTCACATAATAATTTCTTACAAACAATTCTTCTTCTTTTTTTAATTTTAGTTTCATTATTTCGTTGTTATTTTTATAGTACAAGTATCCAGGAGAGCATATATCAAGATTCGATGAACAAAAGAAAAAGAGTAGCAAATAGTTCCAACAATTACACATATATCCCTTCATTTGCAAGTTCTCCACAGAGTGGGAACATACCATTCTTTCAAATTCATAATACATCCCCTTATATCCCATTGCAGGTATTACTTTTTATACATGCAGTAACTAGCATCTCCTAAAAAAATATGTCATTTTAAAAAAAAAATTAATGTTATTATTTTTTATTTGCACAATAGAGTCAACAATAAAACATGATAGGAGATGTTCAGCAAAACTCAACACAAACATTTGGAAAATCACTAGTACATTAATATTCTTGAAATATTATTCCTTGTTAACATTTCCTTGAAAAGATGAGAATTTTTGTATAAAATTAATTTTCTCTGCTTAATTGAACCAACAACAAAGCATGGTGGTAAATATCCAGCATACCATGGACAACCACAGGTACATTAATATTATTAAAATATCACTCCTTGTTAAATCCTAACCCTCCCCTACTATACTAATTAACTCATATATTTTTCCAGGTACAACAACTTTTTGTGAAAGTAGTGACAACACTAGTGTAATGACCCTAAAGGTCATTTTTGGAAATGTTCATAAAATGACCGTTTTACCCCTCCCGATAATTGTCCCGAGTCCTAATTGTTGTATTTTCAAAGTTGGTTTGAAGGAAAAATTGATGAAAAGTTGAGTTTTTAAGAGTTAAAGTTTGGTTAAAAGTGCTATTTCGAGTCATTTGAAGTTTCGAAACTCGAATTGGATTTCCGTTGATTCCAGCAGCTTTAGAATGTCGAAACGGGTCTATGAGAATTTACGGAGTCGAATTTGGAGTTAAAACGAAGATTTGAGGTCCTAAGTTGCTAAAATTGTGAAATTTTGATCAAGAGTAGACTTTGGTAAACAAATGAGGTTCCGGTGCTCGAAATGGAATTCCGAGGGCACCGTTGGATTCAGGGGGTGATTCTAAGTCCAGAATGAGTCTTGGTTGAATTTTTAGAGGCCCCGAGTGCGTTTCGAGTTTTTGAGACTAAAGTTAGTTTCTTGACGCCTTATCGGATACCGGGTCAAAGAGACCTCGAATTCAAATTTCGACAATTTCATTGAGTCCGAAATGTCATTTTCAAGCTAGTAGCATATTTGGTTTGTGTTTAGGAAGTGCCAAATGAGTTTTGGGTGAACTTTTAAGCTTCTTGGATGCTTTGACACTTTTTCAGCAAATTGTGGCAACTAAAGGGTTCATTACTAGTTTTAAAGGTCGAAAAATTATTTCGAAGGTTCTAAAATTTTGAGCATGAATTATAGAACTTATCTGCAAATTTTGGTGCATTTTTGCTAACCCGAGATTGGACTTTTATCGCAAATAAGAAATAATGGTTTACCGAGTAGAAATGATATTTGACTGGGCAAACGAACATGAAATTGAGCTCCGATTGAACGAGCAGGTCCATATCATTATTTAAGACATTTACAAAAAGAATTGGGTCATTTCACTATCGTATGAGGAAATTACGGCCTTTTTAGTGAAAGATTAACTGCTGTTTTTCTGGTGCATAAAAGTCATGTACTTTATAAAAATCTCAGACTGTGTTCATTTGATATTTTGAGCATATCGGGAGTTCTAGAGATCGGAATGGAGTGATTCTTATGGGTTTCTTCTTGAATTAATATGAGAGTTAGTATTCAATCTTCAATTCGACATTTTCTCATAATTTCTTTATGTGGTTTTTTTTTCCCTATCCGTAAATCTCTTGGGAAAAATTGGGGTTTTATCAATTTGGACTCCCTTTTTGATGAAAAAGGTATATTTACGATCCTTATGTTATGGGTAAACTGATTTTAACATAAAATTATTGATTCATCTATTATTTTCATCATATTAACCGTGTACAATTTGGACTTTCCCGGTAAAGTTAAAGTTTGATAAATTGAGAATTTCAAGGTCGATCTTAACTCCGTTTTTGATGAAATTTCATATTTGATTTTATCTAAGCATGGGTAAGATGTTTTTCAAGAGATATTTCATTTTCGAGTCGGGGTTTCGGATCCGAATATTTTAGGCTTCTTCAAGAACGTGGATTTTCCTTCAAATTGAGTTTGTGAATTGATTTCAACTCCGTTTTCAAATTGGTTTTCACCATTATCTTCCAAATACTTTAAGGATAATTTTACATCAAAAATTTCTAGATTTGGGTATCGTTTTCCGGTATGAGACTTTTGGATCGTTTTGCTCTTTTTCCCTAAATTTCTTGATTTTGGTGTCATTGGACTCGAATTGTGATTGTGAATAATTGTTTGAATAGATTATCGCGATCTGGATTATACTCGGAAAGGAAAGGCTCAAGTCAAGTAACTTTTGGAGTTCGTTTTAAGGCAAGTGACTTCCAAACTTAGTAAAACTCTTAGACTACGCATGACTACTTTCCTAATTGTGTTGGGGAGTAATGGGGATTGAGGATGGGTTTTATTTGTTGATTGAAGTTGTTGTAAATGAAAGATGAGGAATAAAACGAGCTAAATGTGTTATATGTGACTTGAATTTGTTGAATAAGTCATGTGATAACTGATATTGAGGGGATAGAAGAGCATGAGTATGCTATGATTGATACAGACATTGTGATTGAGACAAGTGATGTGTAATTCTATGATGTGGTCGTGATATGGTTGTGATTGAGACAGGTGATGTGTAATACTATGATGTGGTCGTGATATGGTTGTGACTGAGACAGATGATGTGTAACACTATGATGTGATCGTGATATGATTGTGATTGATGACATGTGCATATTCATTATTCATCCCATGTGTGAACTATCTGTTGCATGAGTTCTGAGACATTGATATGAGGATGGATGGATATGAGACACAATTGAGACTAGCTCCGGCTAGCGATTTGGATGCCGATGGGATCTGGTTTCGGCAGTGATACATGGTCCATGTGTGGCCCCCATGGGTTCTGATTTGAGTATTCAGCACAGACTGATTACGTCAACAGATGTGTATCGTAGGACAGACATGCATTACGATTACATGACATCATTATTGCATTTTGCATCGCATTTGCCTTATCTTTGTCTGTGATGTGTGAATTGTATCGGTTTACCCTTCTTATGTGGAATTTAATCTACTTGCTCTTATTTGTTGATCTGAGGTTGATGAGGATATACTATTGGTTCTGGCTGTTGAATATGATCTGTTTAGTATAGGTTGGTTGGTTTGCTGCTAGATTGAAGTTTCAGTGGTTCGGTTGGGATTGAAAGGAGTTGTTTGTAGCTGCTAGTTTTGCTTAGTTTAGAGTTACTTGCGAGTATCTGTGGTTTTCGGTACTCACCCTTTCTTCTACACAATTGTGTAGGTTGACAGCTCTCTCAGATTTGGCTTAGTATTTTCTTTAGCAGATTGAGCTTCGGGACATACTCGAGAGGTAGCGGTTCATTCCAGACGTGCCCTTGAGTTATCTTTACTTTCAGTTTTGTTCTATTTGAGAACTATACTCTGAGACTTGTATATTTTTATTCGAATTCTGTATTTAGAGGTTTGTACATGTGACAACTAAATTCTGGGTAGTGTTGAGTCTTAATTAAAGTCTTCCGCTTATTTATTATCTTTTATTCTCGTATTTCTACTTCTCTATCGTTGTGGTTGGGTTAGGCTGACGTGTCCGGTGGGAAATGGACACGTGCCATCACATCCGGATTTGGGGTGTGACA
>NC_064282.1:98288766-98313288 GCF_019186545.1 Solanum stenotomum
TAAGACACACAATTAAATCTAACCGTGTTCTTACAATTAATACACACAAAGGTTTTGAAACGTTTCTTTATGAATGTGAAACAAATCCTACAATTTTACCACAACAAGCATTCAAAAATACCGGCACTTCAAGATTGCTTTTCTATAGTCTATCACGTCTCTTACCGTGTGTGTTCTTTGATGCTTGAGTTCTTGAAAAGACTCACTCGCTCTTTTGAATGAATTATATTGTTGTTTTTTTTTGTTGAATACTATATCAATCACCAACAAGAGTTATTGACCACTGAAAAAACAACCTCACCCATTTCTATTAGTGAAGTACGCTGACCTTCTCACCAACCACCTCACAAGAGAGCTTTAGAGTTGTACATCATTTTGAACCTGGACGAGAGCATTCTACCAGGGACCGAGTCCCTGCATTTGTGAGGATTATCAAAACACTTGGAATACAACAGTTTCTCCCGTGACTGTCACATACTTGGATCGTGGTGAGCTCATGGAGTTTGGAGACTTGTTGTTTTCCTTCTTTTGGACTGACTTGTATTTTGTATTTTGATTAGTCATTCTCTTGTATATATAGTCTTTCTGTACTTAGTATCTCCTGTACTGGTGACACTAGCTCCGGGGATTGGTTTTGTTGTATAGTTTGTCTTTCTTTGTCACCTTTGGACCTCTTTTGTATATTTTGTATCGTATGTATAGTTCTATACTAGGCCCTATTATGTATTCTTATTCCTCTTTTCACTTGTTTCTTATTATCATAATTATTATTAAATTGTTATCTTCCACAAATTTAATTTTGGATTTTGGCTTACCTGCTTGGAGGTTGTGGTAGGCGTCATCACGATCCGATTTCGGATTGTGACATAATTGGAGGATCATATGGTAGGAGAAGTAAAATCATGATAAAAGACTCCTAATAATTTGAAGGATTAGCCAAAAGGTGGGGTTCCTTTCACTAATAACCACTTAAAAGTAATCAGCAGAAGGTATTGATCATGTGCTTGCACCGACACCACAAATGCATTATGTGGTTGGATCAATCCATGATTAAGTATTTACGAAATATGCTTGTTCTTTTATCACATATAATAATATATAATATTTTTCACGAAATCTACTTGTTCTTTTATCAAATATAATATTTTCCACGAAATCTACTTGTTTTTTTAATCATATATAACATTTTCCACGAAACCTACTTGTTCTTTTATTAAATATATTTTCTTCATTTTATTTTATATGACACCGTTTGACTTGATATGATGTTTACGAAAAAAAAAATTGAAACTTGTGATCTAAAACAATTCTTAGATATTGATGTGGTTGTAAATCAAGGATAAGAAAGAAAAATTCTAAAAATATATTTATCTAATTATAATAAGATGATATTTTTTTGGGATAAAATAAATAAGTAAGCGTCTCACATAATACGGAACAAAGGAAGTAATATTTTTCACGAAATCTACTTGTTTTTTAAAAAAAACATTTTATAATTTTTTTCTGTTCTTAAACGTGTTTCATGGTTTTATCAATAATGTCATTGAGGGGAAATAACAAATATCTTATCTTCATTTTTTTTTGAGAGTTACATTAATTATCTGCCTTATTATTATTATTATTATTATTTTAATTATCTGACTTATCATACGTAAAATGGTGACTTTAAAACTCTTATAACTTCCAGTAGTATTCTTCAAGTAATACGAGTAAATATAAACTTTGATTTAAAAAACCAAATAAATCAATATATGTAACAGTGAAAACCGATAAAATTGACTATCACACTATGTTTTTTTTATTTTTCATACACAATATGTAATAAGAAAATGTTATACCAATTATAAGGACAGATTGGTTGAAGAATCCGTTCATCAAATACTAAGATATACTCGCTCTGTTTTAAAAAGTAGATTATTATTTTTTAAACGGAAAGTCTTTTAATTTGCATGAAAGCCATAGTACGTAAAAGAAACTTTACGTAAAGTATTTTTTTGTTTTACATATTTGTTTGTGTTCCGTATATAAATATATTATTCTTGTTTTAATTGCCAAAAAGAAAGTTTATATAAATTGAGAAAAAAGAAGTAACAAAAATTTAGCGTTCGGCCAAAAACAAACACATGTACATTTGGGTGGGGTTGGAATGTATTTTGGTGATGGGAAGGTGGTTATGAGGGTGGGAGGAGACGATATCACTTGTTTTTCTTATTTCATTAAATGAAGTATTTTTCCTTATTTTCAAAAGGCTTGTTGTTTTTTTTTTATAGAAAATAATTTTATTTTTTTTATTAAAACAATTATTTGCAACAAGTTTTAAAGTGGTAGAAAATAAACTATGAGATATTGATCTTGAAGAATACCAAAGAATTTGAGATTTTTTTATAGAAAGATAGTATTTGATGTCTTATGAGATATTTGAGATGCCTCTTTAAGAAATATATTATACTTTACGAAGGCATAACTAGGCTTTTATTGCCTTTAAGGTGGAGTAGGCTCTAATAATTCTAACTGAAATTGAACTTGACTTGTAGAGTCCTCCAAAGTTTCAATGTCTACAAATATCCCCTACTTCAGGCTTGTCGGAGTGTATAATTGATTAAACTCAAAGACGAGACTTAAAGTATATATCCATAACAATGGAGCTTCCACGTTTGTGGTTTCGTGGTTGCAGATTTGCATATTTGATTTTTGAAAGAAGATAGATAAAGGGCAGCTTTTGTCTCATGGGCATGCCAATTTGTTTGCAACAAATTTAAAGTGATAGAAATAAATTGCAATTACAAATAAAATATGAAAAAACATAATTATATTGATAAACATTATAGGTAGGAAATATGTTTCTCCCTTGATTCTTCTCTCTTAAGATTGTCGATAGTCACACATTTCTCTAATTAGGATCATTTGTACTTAATCTCCATGAAAAAATTTGTGCATCTTCTTGAAGTATTTGATTATCACAAAACCTTCGGCATATCTTGGCCTCTTTATGAATATACCAAGAATTTATGGGACATTCAGATTTTGATCTTTATAAATACAAAGAATTTATATGATATTCTTTAGATGATATTTCAAGGGAATATAATACTTTTTATACACTCATGAACTAGGGTTAGATTATCGTATCCTTTAAGAAACCTAACTAAAATTGAGCACATCTTGTAGAGCCTCAATTAAAATTGAAAACATCTGATAAAGTTTCATAAATTTTGCTATCTACGCAAACACAAGAAAATAAGAATGTGTTTTCCTCAATGATAGTTTCAACTAGACTATCCATCAAATGTTTGTATCCTTTTCCACTGGTTGAATGTTACATTGTACTGCTATTGTGTTCGTTTGAATTAACTTATTTTTTGGTGTTTTGATTTTTGCTAAAAAAAATTAATTTGAAGGTGTTTGAAAAGGTTAAAAGATGCTTTTAAGCACTTGTTTAATTTTAGGCTAACAATATTTAAAAATAAGTAAAAAAAAAAAAAAAGTAGGATAGTATCTAGGGGTGTCAATGGTACGATTTGGTCGGTTATTTTTAAAATATTATACATTCCAATTTTTGGTTATTTTATAATATATAACAAAAATTAGATTTTTTAAAACCATCACAATTATAATATATGACCTGTTTACTTGGAGTAATGAGTTCTCCCAAGAACCTAAGCTCATTTGTAATGGCGTTGAACATAGTTTGAATTTCCTAGATGGATTCACCTTCTCTCATCGTGAAGTTTTCATATTGGGTAGTAAACATGTCCACCATTAATTCCTTCACTTGCTCAGTCCCTTCATGAGCCGTTTTGAGACAATCCCACCTTAGTAGATTCACAAGCTGAGATTCTGTAGTACTCTTTAGCTCCTATCCCACCCACTAATAACTTCTTAGCTATGTAGTTCTTTACGATCTTCTTTCTATCAGCCTCATTGTATTGTTGCGGAGTTTTGGGAACAACTCTGGTGGCCTCTATCAACTATAATGTCCCAAAGCTCATTGTCATCAGCCATCAAATAATCGTGCATGTGAGTTTTCTATCAACTATAAAATTGACCATTAAATCGAGGTAGTCTGGTTGATTACTGTATCTCTTTCAAGTTTAGTGAAGCAGCCATTTTTAAACAAGATTCTCTCTTGGTGTTAACTAGATCAAGAGCCAACTCTAATACAAATTGAAAGAATGTATGCGTTTACTAACAATCAATGGACCAGGTCCTTTGACAGAATAACAATGTAGAAAATAAATAACTTAAAGTAAATCAAACACATGAGATTCTACATGGAAACCTCCTTCCTCAAGGGCGGAGAAAATCACGACTTGTCTCGCAGGATTTCAACCTAACTCCATTTCACTCAAACAGAGCAAAACTTCAGATTACAAACTCTTGTAACCTAGGAATTACACTCGTAATCCATTTTCCCTTATTGTAACAACACTATTACTCTAAGCAATAACTATATTACCCATTAAAACAACCTAGCTCTAGTTAATCTAGACTTCAAGAATCCAACAAGGCTAACTTTAGCCACCAATTCAAATCTCAAAGATAAGAGAAGAAACAAGAGGCAACTCTACTGCAACCATACATCAACTAACTCTTGTTGACACTCCTAGGAAACTCTACCCAAGAGAACATCAAATCAATGATGAAATAAGGCTTGACTAAAATATAGATGATTTGACTAACTAACTCTAGTTAATCCGACTCAGCCTAAAGACATAGACAAGCAATTGATCTACTATCATTTATAACTTAGGAGTAGATTTACAATATATGAACACAAGACACAAAGCTCAAAATGCAACAAAAGACGTTACACCATTCCATCAGGTCTCTCATTGAGTATGAACAATTTTCTTCCTTGAAGATGGTTTTTGCTTTGTGAATGAACGTTTTGAATGCAAAAACTTTTTTTATGTCATTCTAGAAGAGACTAATATAAGATAGACACAAACCCTTGGAGCAAAGCCATTGACTATGAGCATACTACTCTAAAAAGACGTGCACCAACCACAACATGCTTGACATATATAGTTGCAGCTTTTAGACATGTACGGACACTTTAGTGTCTCTTGGGATCTTATCCCTTGTTAAATTTTCGAAGTTGGTTAAATCATCAATACTCCAAATCAGCTCCAAAATAACACTTCAGTATTATAGAGATCAAGATTTCGAATATTCCATAAACTCTGGGATATTTATAAATGTTGGAACATACGTGACCACTAACAGTCAATGGACCGGGTCCCTTGACACAGTAAGAAAAGTAACCAAAAGAAGTAGTACGCGTCCATTATACGTCAACAGACCAGGTCCCTTGACTCAGCAAGAACACTAACTGAAATAAATGCTGAAAGTAAATGGCTGAAAGTAAAATCTGCACAAGAATTTTATGTGGAAACCCCCTTGCTCAAGGGCGGTGAAAATCATGACTTGTCCTCACAGGATTTCAACCCAAACTCCATTTCACTCAAACGGAGAAACAATTCAGATTACAAACTCTTGCAACCTAGGAATTTAACACTAAATCTCTTCCCCCTCTATGTAGAACATCTACTACAAAGAAAGCAACTAAACAATAACATTATTTCCCACTAAGCTACCTACCTCTTAGATAACTTAGACTTCAACTAAGCAACACACAGGTTGCCCACTAAACCACCACCTTCTTGACGATTTAGACTTTGACTAAGCAACAACAATGTTGCCCACTAAACCACTCAACCTGACTGATTTAGACTTTTTGTATGAATTGAAAAAGATCTAATTCCTTTATAGCTTAGGAATAGATTTACAATTTAAGCACATAAGACACAAAACTCAAAATACAACAAAGACGTTTCAGCACTTTATCAGGTCCCTTTGTTGAGCATGAGCAATGTTCTTTCTTGAAGATGGCCTTTTCTTTTTTAGCTTACGAATTTTCAAAAATTCACAACTTTGTTTGCCAAAACTTGGGTTTGTGTTTAGAGAAGACTAGTAACAAAGTGGACACAAACCCTTGGGACAAGGCCATTGGCTGAAAGCCTGTTGTCATGAAAGGTTGTGCACCAACCACATCAGAGTTGGCAGCCTTTTGACAACTGTCTTTTCGTCCTTTTCTCGTTCGCAGACTTTTCGGGACCATGTCCCTTTCTGCGTTCTTTGATGCTTGAGTTCTTGAAAAAGACTTGCTAGCTTTGTCTCTTCTTGAATGAATAATGTTGTTTGTTTATTGTTGTGTATATATATATCAGTTACCAACAAGAGTTTCGACCACTTAAACAAACAACTTCGTTCGCCCTTCTTTTTGGTGAAGTACTCTACACATCTCACCAACCAACCTGACAAGATAGCTGTAAAGCTAACTTTACAGATTTGCACCACTTTGAATCTGGATGAAAGTACTCTGCCAAGGACCAGGTCCCTGCATTTGTGAGGATCATCAAAACACCAGAATATAATAATAATTATATCTAGAGATATCAAAGTCTTTTTGATAATCAAATACTTCAAGAGGATCCACACATCCTTCTATGAATATCAAGTCCAAATCATCCTAGTTCGAGATAAAACTCTACTAACGACCCTCGAATTATAGAAAGTCTGAATCATCCTAATTTGAGAAATATGTCATTAATGACTCTCGAATCACGAGGAAATCTTAAGAGATAATAATCAAGGGAATAAATAGATTTGTACCCATAATATTTTATTAATAAAATATATTTGTTTCTTTGAATTTTATTTATGATTAATTTATTTTTCATATATTTAAATGTTGCAACCAAGGCCATGAGACACTATCAAAGTGTTGATACATCGATAAACTTGACTAAAGAATATGATTTATGAAGGTTTGATTCAGTTAGATCAGTAGAATGGCTAATGTAGTGCTCCCTTTGTCCCAATTTATGTGACTTACTTTTCTTTTTAGTTAGTCCCAAAAAGAATGACACATTTCTATATAAAGTAACAAGTTGACTATAAAATGTCTATTTTACCCTTAATGAAATGATTTACAGCCACACAAATTTCTATCATTCATTATAGACTACAAGTTTTAAAAGTCTTCCTTTCTTTCTTAAACTCCGTGTCAAATCAAAGTAGCTCACATAAAATGGGACGGAGGGAGTAATTAATAACAATAATATGGTGTGTTTTGTGATTTACATTCTTCCATCTTTCCAAAGAAGATACCTAAGTTCAAAACATGCTTTCAATATTTTTTTTGTTTTTATAGACCGTACATAGGGGTGTACAAAATTGAACCGAAAACCGAATCAAACCGCAAATCGAGTCAAATCAAACAAAAAACTCAACTAGTGATTTGGTTTGACTTGGTTTGGTATTGGAAAAAAAAACCCGACTACATTTGGATTGGTTTGGTTTTAACTAAAAAAAATCAACCCGACATTATATATGTAATTTTAAAAATTTATTTTATACATAAAAATATTTACGTTGATATAATTTTAAAATATTTCTTATACTATTTCATAGTTTTTATCTTTTAATCTATTATTTCAAGTTTAAAACTTAGAATTCGGAATGGTCCAATAAAGATTATAGTTCATAGATGTTGATAATTATAATAAAACTTAAATCAAAATCAAATTAATAATAATGCAAAAATAAAATCAATTCAACACTAAGAATGACAATAATATTGAATATTTGTTCTTTAGATTTACATTGGTTTAAACAATTAAAATACATAATCTAATTTTAATTTTTCTTAAATATTTAGTAATGTAACTAATACTTATTAAACTTATTTTAGCATGATTTAGTACTTTTAAATTATGATCATTTCATTATGACTTTGCAATATTTATTTTATATGATGATTTCATTATTATTTTTTATTGAATATTTTAGTGTCATCACCCATCTCATATTTTGTGTTATTTTTTAAGAAACACCTTAGATAATTGTATTTTGGTTGGACAAAAGAAATATTTGGAGCACAAGTTAATTATATGTTTGTATGCAAACTTTACCGAAAAAATTCAAAAATCTGAAAAAATCTGAGGTTTATTAGTTTGGTTTGATTTATAAATTAAAAAATTCGACACAATGGTTTAGTTTGGTATTTGAAAATTCCGAACCAACTCGAGGTTGAAAAAACTCGAAAAAATCCGAATTTATTAGTTTGGTTTGGTTTATAAATTTAAAAATTTTACACAAATAGTTTGGTTTGATATTTGAAAAATCCGAACCAACCCGGTCATGCACACCCCTAAGTCCGTATAGGACTACAGGTCGCTGTCCCCAGATTGTACATCTTTTAATTTTAAGCCACATAAAATAAAATCTGAATTGTTTCAAACGAGAAAAAGCCCTAAATAATTCTTTATCTTTGGATTAAAATTCAAAGTCCATTTCTTATTATTTACATGAAGCACAAATAATCTCCTATGTTTGTAATATTGGTGCACTTTGGGTCCTTCTTCAAACTTATATCTATTTTTTGACATTAAGTTTGTCCACAATTTTATGAATGAAATGTTCAATCGTTCTTTTATATATTTAGTAGAAATAATAACTCATGTGAGAGAAGGTAAGAAGAAGAATACCTTATTTTTAGTAGAAATATTATTATAGCTAAACTAAAAGCTTACATTTACTTATCAAACTATATCAATTTTTCATTGTCATATGAAGTTACAACATTTTTTCTTTTTTTGTACTGAAATCGAAACCTCTTGTTAATGATGAAGGAATACTTATCACTGTATCACAACCGTGATAAATATTACACTACTTATTTTATATAAAAGAAAATCATACATAAAATCTCACTGTATGTGTGGTCTTTTAATTTTACAACCCCACCCCCTCTCGCCGCCCCAAAAAAGAAAAACACAGTGTTTCTAACACCGCAGTTCAATTATAAATACCCACTATCTACTCTCCTCTCGTAGTAACCTCAATAGCTTCTAAAATTTCAGTCCACTACTTAGCTACCATATAATCAACATGTATTTTCTTTCTGAACTCTTAGCACTATCAATTGCTTGGTTGTTAGCCCTTTTTGTTGCTTGCAAATACAAAACTAGAAACAGAGAAACTGTTGCACCTAAAGCTCCAGGTGCGTTGCCCTTTATAGGTCACCTCTATCTTCTTAGTGGCAATCTTCCTGTTTGTCGAATCCTTGGACTCATGACAGATAAATATGGACCCATTTTTCAACTGCAGCTGGGATCCCATCCAGCTCTTGTTGTCAGCAGTTGGGAAATGGTTAAAAATTGCTTCACAGCTGGCAATGATAAAATATTTGCTAGTCGACCAAGCATGGCATTAAGCAAGTACTTAGGCTACAATGGAGCAATTTTTGCTTTAGCCCCTTACGGACAATACTGGCGTGATATTCGTAAAATGGTAACTGTTGAACTCTTAACCAACAGTCGTCTTGAGAAGCTAAAGCACGTCCGTACATCAGAAGTGAATTGCTCTATAAAAGACTTGTACTCAAATTGTAGTAGTAATAATAATAGTGAAGTGAACTTAAGTAGTTGGTTTGAGAACATAACGTTCAATATAATCATCAGAATGCTTGTTGGGAAGCGATTTACTGGATGTTTTGAGGCGGAGATGAATTTCAAGGAGTCAATAAAGAAAGTGTTGTACCTCGGTGGGACTTTTGTTTTTTCTGATGCAATTCCGTCGATTGAATGGATGGATATTGGTGGATACATTAAATCAATGAAACAGACTAATAAAGAAGTTGATAGTGTGTTGGATAGCTGGTTAAAACAACATATAGAGAAAAGAAAAGATTGTGATTCAAATTCTAGTGGATCAGACCAATCTGATTTTTTTGATGTGATGCTTTCTACTCTTCCTGAGGAAACAATGGAGTCTGGATACGACCGTAATGCCATTATCAAGGCAACAGCTTTGGTAAGCCATCTTTATCTCAACTGCTTTGGTTACTTATAGCCATGGCCCATGTCATGAATATAATTGGATGCCTCAATCTGAGCTTAAAGTTGTTATTCTCTCCGTTCCTTTTTAGTTGTTATGTTGCGTTTTTTTAGAGTCAAATTCATTAATTTTTAAAGTTAAATTAGATTTCATTTTTTTGATTTTTAAATATAAAATTTTAGATATTTTTAAAAAATTATACCAAAAATACTATGAATTGCAATTTTTTTCATCTTGATGAAAAAATACATCTTAAAATATTAGTCAAAATTCATACTTTCTCTGTTCCTATTTACTTGTCCATTTTTTACTTGATACACTTATTAAGAAAATAATAATTGTCGTATTGAGTTTACTCTTTTACTACTATTAATTGATAGAATTCCAAAATCAATTTACTCATTAAAGATGTTTTACCTTTTTCAAAATTTATTAATTGAGGAAATAATAGGTAAGAAAATTGTCTTTTCTTGATTTTTCAAAATGGACAAGTAAAATGGGATAACGACATTATGGTTTATTCTAAAATGAAAATTATGACAACTAAAAACGAATAGAGTAAGTATTTGTTACAAATATCCTATACTTTTCACCCATTGAAAAATTATTTCGTGTACAACATTACGTTTATTTATATAAATAAAGCAAATCCCTCTTGTTTTCAAGTTCATTAATGGCATGAAACACGCCATTCTAATAAATTGAAGAAAAAAATTTACTTCACTCACCATCGAATCAGATATGGCGTATCATAATTCATAAAAGTGAGGAATGATGGAAGGAACAAAATAAAGAAATATGATTGACCTTAATAATTTTATTTACCAAAATATTAATTCTTTTTTTCTATTTATAATTTTTCACCTAATCAACAAGGAAAAATATTTTTTGCAGACATAATTATATTGAACAATGATAAAGTTAACTGACTACCACTATATGCTCTATGTAATTTAACCTAAAATTATACTAAGAATTAAAAGTTTATATTTTCTTATCCTAATCTATCTTGCACACTTTCGATTTAGTCCGTCATGACAAGAATGTTACTTGCGCAGATACTTATCATGACAGCCTCAGAGAGCACTGCAGAGACATTAATATGGGCACTATCTATGCTTATAAATGACACCCGCTCATTGAAATTAGCCCAGGATGAGCTAGATGAGCATGTAGGAAGAAATAGATGGGTTGAAGAATCCGATATCAAAAACCTTCCTTATTTGCAAGCCATAGTAAAAGAAACCTTACGTCTCTACCCACCCGGTCCTTTGGCAGGGCCTCGAGAGGCCATCGAAGACTGTTATGTTGGTAATTATCATATTAAAAAGGGAACTCGTTTGATTGTTAACTTGTGGAAGCTTCAACGAGACTCGAGAATTTGGGAAGATCCGAATGAGTTTAAACCAGAGAGGTGGTTCTTGAAGGAACATTCAGAGTTTAATTTTAGAGGACAAAATTTTGAATATATTCCATTTAGCTCTGGAAGAAGAATGTGCCCTGGTTTGACGTTTGGAAGTCAAGTAGTGCATTTGACGCTAGCAAAATTACTTCATGGATTCAATATATCAACGACAAGAGAGGAACCAATAGATTTAAGTGAGGGCTTAGGCATTGCCTTACCTAAAGTGAAGCCTCTTCAACCATTTGTTTCTCCAAGACTGGCTGTGGAACTCTACCAAAATCTTTGAACAAAGAATATGCAGGTTGGGTGTGATAAGTTGAGGCCTGAGGGCCTATTGTATGCTTAATACTATCAAATAAGTAATGCCTATGCAGTGTCAGTGTGTTTACTATTTTGTCAGACTAAAAAGATAACAAAGTTTGAAGCTAAGTGTCAAAATCAAAATGTTAAATTTTGGGATAAGTCACTGATTCCTTCATTGTATTTGATAGTAAGATTTTAATGTTTTTTATTTAGATTATGAAGAAAGAACTCTTAGTCTCAATTTTTCTATTATTAAAATACTTCAAAATATATGATTAACAATCATTGCTTAAAGGCATAAAAATGTACACAAATGATATAAACCGTGCTATATGTTGTTGTGAAAAGACGCTACAAAAAAAATTCATTATCAGTGATGAATTATATTATCACTTTAAAATTATATTTCGTCACAAAAAGTTCTTTATGACGAAACAATATTCGTCAATCTTTCGTCCCTAAACACGAGTCGCTAATAGTATACAAACACAATTTAGTGTCATGTCAATAAAACTGTTATATTTACTACTGTCACGATCTAATTTAGGACCGTGACCGGCGCAAAATTCCACAGAACCATATCACACTCTAATAAAGGAAAGGGAAACTGGAGCGACTCTAAGAGTTTTTAAAAAGATAAAAAGAACCATATCAATTCGAAAAATGTCTTGCCACGCAAAGCAATGAAGCGCTCACCAGATGCTACTAATTCACACTCTCTACTTAGACTTGGCTTGTAGACACGTGAGATCTATTAACCTAGGGCTCTGATATCATTTGTCACGACCCAAAATTGAACGTGATGACCACTTGCCTATTCCCACCAAGACAAGTCAACCTCAACCGAACAAAACAAAAGAAAAGTGGAAAGATGAAACAAGCACAAAAAAGCTTAAAACTTATTCATTCTGTTAACACCCCAAAACCTGGTTGTCATATGTACATGCCTCTAATACCAAAAAGTACAGAATTGAAATAATTACATAGTCTCAATGCGTTTGTTCTCAAATACAACAAAGCATAACATAAAAGGAAAAGAGAGCCCGCTAGGATAACAAACAACTACCTCTCAATAGTCCTTGGATAAGCCTTGATATGTAGGACAACAAAAACGATCACACATAACCAGGCTCCGAACCTACACAAGTGTAGATCAATGGGTGAGTTCCAACAACACGTTACCTAACAGGAAACCTACTGAACAAAGCAACTAGCTAGAAATCGACTACCCTTTTCATCCCAACCGAACCTCCTCAAACTACAACCTACAGAGAAATCAGCCCAACCTAACAGTTCTACAATATATAACTCACAAGGCTCAATAATCACAATTCAATTGCCAACACGATTCAATTAAGTCAATCTCAATGTCAATAAGATCAAGCACACATAACAAGTGCATCAATCACAGTTGACAAGTAAGTCCAACATAATAATCAAAATGCATAAAATCATAATTATCAAGCCCCTACCGAAACTATTTCCCATCCACACAATATCACTAGCCAGAACCATTTCCCATTGGCTTTATATCATTTCACTAGCCAAAACCATTTTCCATCGACTTTAAATCATTTCACTAGATGACAGATATAAAAAAAAATGAATTTTACCACTTTTTTTTTTCTAAATCAAATACAAAATAATTATTTTTATTTTAAAAAAAATTTCATACATACCCCACTAATCAATCACTAACGGGACGTGACGCTATAAAATCCAATCCACTTTCGAAAAAATGCCTTCAATTCCGGATTCCCGCCTTAACCACGATTTTTTCAAAATTTTTACCCAACTCCCCAAAAAAATCTCTCCATATATATTTATTCCCCTCTTAATATCTCACGCTTTTCGTATTCACCACCCTCTAACCCCTTACCCAGCAATGTCGAGCAAACGGAAAGCTTCTCCGGCGGAATTATCGGAGTCTTCTAAACGACATGCAGTAGAAGTAGTGGAAAGCGCTGTGGATGAAGTAGCTGAAGGTTTTCGGGACGATGATGAGTTTGTAGAGGATGAGGAGATTGTAGCTGATAGTTTGAACGGTGAATCGTTTGATCAGAAAGAGGTGAGAAGAGTTGTTGTGCAGGCTAATGAGGAACAAGAGTGTGCGTTTTACGGTGAAACTGTGCCGGAGAGTGAAGCTAGGGAGAAATGGCCTCATCGATATCTTATAAAGGTTTGCTTTACATTGCACTATATTGTTCTGTATTATTAACTCCGTTTCACAAATAATTGTCTAGTTTGATTTGACACGAAGTTTAAGAAAATAAAGAAGACTTTTGAATTTTGCGTTTTTAAATTAAAGTTATGTCAAATGTACAAAATTGTCCTTTAAACTTGTGGCCTTAAAACATGTTATGTGTAAAACTGAAATTAAAATATTACCAAAAAAAGAAAAAGTTCATTCTTTTTGAAACAGACTAAAAAGCAAAGGAGTTCATTCTTTTTGAAATGGAGATAGTAATATATTTTTTTTTGCCTAATTTTTTTTTTTGTGACATATTTTTCCTTGTGAATGAGCTTAAAGTGCAATTAACCTCTAAAACAATGCTTCAACACTTTGCCTTGCTTAATGTGCGTTTTGGTGTTGTTATCATCTTTTTCCTTGTGAATGAGTATTTCTTGTATAGGCTATGTTAAATCATTGATATTTTACTTTATGGTTAAAACAATTAATTTTTTTGTTATATTTGTTATTCATGTTTATAATGAAGTTAGGGAGAATTGGCCTCATCGATACATTATAAAGTTTTACTGCATCATACTGTTTTGTATTACACTACTTTGCTTAATGTGTGATTTAGTGTTGTCATCGACATAGTTTTCCTTGTGAATGAGCATTTTGTGAAGAGGAAATACTAAATCATTGATATTTTGCTGTTTTTTTTTGTATATTTGTTGTTCATGTTTATATATATATATATATGTTTGTATGTTTTTTCCATTTGTGCCTTTCCTCAATAAAATCCACTTTTTTGTGCTTAATGCTGCAACCACTGTCAGAGCTGTTTTGTATTTTCTGCTTTTAATAACACTAAAGAGAAACTTATAAACACTGTCATAGTATTTTTAAACAAAAGAGCAAAACTACACCTAAGAGTGTTGTTGTATTAATATGATATATTAGTGAAGTATGTTATTACAATACTTATTTTGTAGCATTATAACAAATAATAGAGCAAAAATACACCCCAGAGAGCTGTTAGTAGTATTAATAGGAACATGTAAAACAAAATCCAGATAGTCTTGAGTATTTTTGTTTTAATAAACAAATGCCTTAGATTTGAACTATAATTTATTATGTCATTGCTTGACAGACCATGCTAAGATCAAGGAGCTAACAAAATAAAAAAGAACTATTAGGTGAATTTACGGGGGATAGATTGTATAAACCAATAAAATAGACATACAAGATATCTTGTTTTAAAATATCAAGTGATTTCTTTTCATTTGTTCTAGTCTTGGTTTATAGAGTTACTTGATACATGTTGCTAGAGGGAGATGACACATATCTTGTGAAATTAGTTGAAGTAGCATAAGCGGTTTGGATTAAAATATCTTGCCTTAAATGAGAAGTTAAGAGGGATCAATAACAAGAACTTTGGTATTCAAATGCTTTCTTCATGACCTTTTTTCTTTTAAAAAAAATTGGGTTAGGAGTAGGAGATTACAAGGTGAGAACCCTCACCAACATGGCATGACTTCATTGAGTCCAGAAGTTGAGAACATATACTATCAATCTGGAACAACTACACAATGGAGTAGGAGCTGAATTTTGGTTTCTAATTTTTGGTCACTCATGCATAACATCTACAAACGATTTGTATGTCCTTTCTGCTAAGGTTGTCCTGGCTCAAACAAGTTTCATAGAGTGTTGTCTTGCTGAAAGCATTTGTCCTTTATTGGTATCTTTGTTTTCGAGAGCTTCCAAGAACAATGATTTCATTGTGAGCACGCATTCGTATGTGTAGCTTGCTTTTATAGATATTACTTTGTTTGTATTGCTTCACTTTAGTTTGTCAACTACATGTTCATTTACTATATGATTATCTAATCTAGCAAGTAGGCTAACTAGGTTGTCGTCATTCACCCAATTATGAACATATCCTCTAAACAACATGTTCTAGTTGTTGCTCTTTGTGTAGTGAGAGGAGGGATTGAGTCTCAAGTATTTTAGAGAGGGTTAAAGTAATCATCCATTAGAGTTGAATTCCCTTTCCATTCATCCTTCTAGAATATGCTATGAAGTCCATTGCCTACTTAATTGTTTAGTGAGAAGATAATTTATTGTTTTTTGAACCTTTACAAATTGCTTAACTAAATAAATAAGTTAATATTCTTCATTTTGATTGAACATTTTAAATTAAGCTTGTAATGTTTGAAAATATTGAATATGTAAGTTTACTTGTACTTTTGTCATTAAAAGACCCTTTTGAGGCATGCTTAAGTCTTGGAGATCAATGCAATATAAACTTGGTGTTTTGTTTGCTGGCTGATTAGTGTCTCTTCGCCTATGGGTTCTTTCTAACATAAAATTTAGTTAGCATAGTGATATTCTTGGTGCCCATGGGCTGTTTTGTAATATTCTTGTTGTTGTATTTGTTGTTATTTCATACTTATATTATATTTCATTATTTTGCCAATGAACAGGATAAGGTGAATGTAAATGGTACATCTATGAGCTTAAATTGGTAAGTTTGCACTATAGATTTTCTCCTCTCAATTAGCTTCATCTAGTTTATGTTGGTGCCATTTGATCTTTATGCTATATATTTTGTACTTTGTGCAGCCAAGATGATTCCAACCAATTAATTCAGGCCAAGTGCCATTTTGCACAAGCATTGATTGAAAATGTTTATAAACTTGGGGATGATGCGTATGTAAAGGTGAATTCTACGGTGCTCAAGTATAGTTAGTCTTTCAGTTTTGAATTGACATCCCTTTAAAATATATTCTCTTTGTTTCATTTTGTTTATCTTACTTTCCGTTTTAGTCTGTTTGAAAAATTGTCTCTTTCCTTTTTTGACAACTTCTTAATTCTAGTTTTCCTTGTGGCATGTTTAAGACCACATAATTAAAGGGTATTTTGATACATTTTACATATCTTTAGTATAGGACTACAAAATTTTAAAGTCTTTTTTAAACTTCGTCTCAAGTCAAAACTAGACAAACAAATTGAGACAAAGGAAGAATAATGTGTACTAGATCCATCTTGTTCTTTCTCTTGGATTTTCTAGAATTTAATTGATTTTTCTTTACCATTTTGATAAATCTAATTTCTTGCAAAAGAGCTTTTCCTTCCACAAGTAGTCCTTGAAAATAAAGAAGAATTATTTGATTATCTCTTAAACTCTTGGGATAGTGTTATGGTCCCCGGTTATGGATCTAGTTATGGGACGCTGCAAGATAAATTATGAAGTTTTCTTTTTTCTACCTATGGTGCTGGTTCGTTAAGAGAGAACTTGCGATCTCTTGAGTTTGAAGTACTCAAAAACTTGACTAATTTTCTGCTCCCCTTTTCCATTGAATTCAAATAACTTAAATACAACATTGGTGATTAGCCACCCACCTAATAACAAGGAAATAACTTCCCACTACTACTGAAATGAGAAAGTGGAAAAATAATCTCCTTACTGCTAATAACTTCTAATAACTACTTCTACAGAGAAAACAACTGCTACAGGAAAACACTGTTACAGAACCTATTACAGAGAAAACAGAAAAACATAATTAATAGCTACTGATTTAATTTCCATGCATAAAATTGTTGGTAGACTAAAAGGGTACTAACATTATTCCCCTTCAAATCGCTCTTGTCCTTAAGCGCTAAGTGTGGAAAGTAATTCTTCTTCATTGTTAATGAAATCAATCCAGAATAACTTCTTGCACTGGTGACCTCGAGTGAATGGTTCATCACAGTTGAAACGAAGTCCCTTAAGTCATCTTTCCTCCATTTCAGATCTGGTCAGTTTCTTCACAAATTTGACATGTTGTTGAGGTGAGAAATCTGCTGTCTTTAATTTGCAAGCATCTAACAATTGCTAACAAATGGGTTGTTCCTTGCGTTCATAAAGTCGGGATAAACTCATCGCCGTAGCCAAATCTGGAGGATTATGCAACTCAACCTCAGTTGCTATATAATCAGTAAGACCACTGATATAAAGTTCAATTTTTTGTGACTGCGTAAGTGTACCAGCTTGCGAAATTAACTGCTCAAATGTTTCTTGGTAATCTGCCACAGACCTGATCTGGCGTAGCTTAGCCAATTCTCCCAATTTCTGACTTCTGATTGGTGGCCCAAAATGAAGGTTACAATGACGTTTGAAGTCATTCCAAGATAGTTGAGGCAGATCTGTCTCTAATTGAAGAAACCAAAGTTGTGCATTGCCCTCCAAATGAAAAGAAGCAAGTCCAACCTTTTCTTCTTCCAGTGTTTGTTGGTGTCGAAAAAAGTGTTCACACCTGTTCAACCATCCCAAAGGGTCCTCTTGGCCATTAAATCGTGGGAAATCCAATTTTGTATGTTGAGGAATGATGAAACTTCCACCTATTTCTGATCCTGACCCCCCTGCCACTCTGTTTTTACCCTTCCAACCGCGATTCTGACTGATATGTTCAATTGAATTAGAATCGACCTTAGAATTTACTAAATCCTGTGTCAGTGCATCCAAGCGAGCATTTGTTGCTTCATGTCTGGCTAAATTGGCTGCACGTTCTTCTTGGAACAAATTCACTAATTGTGCTAGTTGATGTTGAATTTGGTCTCCCATAAACTCCGGCTCTAATACCAAGTTGTTATGGTCCCCGGTTATGGATCTAGTTATGGGACGCTGCAAGATAAATTCTGAAGTTTTCTTTTTTCTACTTATGGTGCTGGTTCGTTAAGAGAGAACCTGCGATCTCTTGAGTTTGAAGTACTCAAAAACTTGACTAATTTTCTGCTCCCATTTTCCATTGAATTCAAATAACTTAAATACAACATTGGTGATTAACCACCCACCTAATAACAAGGAAATAACTTCCCACTACTACTGAAATGAGAAAGTGGAAAAATAACCTCCTTACTGCTAATAACTTCTAATAACTACTACTACAGAGAAAACAACTGCTACAGGAAAACACTGTTACAGAACCTATTACATAGAAAACAGAAAAACATAATTAATAGCTACTGATTAATTTCCATGCATAAAATTGTTGGTAGACTAAAAGGGTACTAACAGATAGATTATGGATACATATAATACCTTAAAGTAGGAAAACATCCAGAAGTACATGCATCAAACCTCCTTAACAATTCTTCCTAATTATAGGTATATGATCATTTGATGAATCCATATGATGATCTTGTTTCTTTCTTTTAATTGAATAGGCTGCAGATGGTGAAGATGATTACATATGCAAGATTGTTGAGTTTTTTCAAGGTGTTGATGATGTGAAGTATTTTACTGCTCAGTGGTTTTATAGAGCCAAGGATACTGTAAGAAATACCTAACTTATGAAAGCTAGTTCTTCTCATCAACACTTTTAAAAAAAGTTGTATCTAACCTTTGTTCTTTCATCAGGTAATTAAAGCTCATGACCAGTTTATCGACAACAAGCGTGTATTCTTATCAGATATTAAGGATGACAACCCTCTTGATTGCCTTGTAAATAAAATCAAGATTGTTCCAATATCCTCAAATGTATGTCGGTTTTTACTTAATGTTAGAGTTCGTTAGAGTTTTGCATTGGTTCCTGAATGAATTGGTGGTTTGCTTATATGCTCTTAGCAATCATCTTCTCATGGTATTAGTCTAGATCTTTTCATGACCCCCATATTAAATTGCATGCTCTAGTTGGGCTTTGGGGGTGTTGGGGAGGGGTGTGTGTGTTAGAGGGGTCTGGAGTCCTATCAGTTAAGGTTGAATTGATGGTTTGTTATAGGGTCTTGTGCAATTCTTATCTGAGGAGCTATTTTTTGGGGATGAGTTAGCTTAAGTGCCATATTGTTACACTTGCTAAGAAGATACTTTGATTCTCTTGGCTTTAACAAGCAACACTAATGCGCGTTGGATATTATTTGTAGGTAAGCTTACAATTTAAGGAAAGTTTGAGATCAGAATGTGACTATTACTATGACATGAAGTACCTTGTCCCATTCTCGTCATTTATTAGTTTACCATCAGGTAATTTTTTTCAAGTATATTTCTCATTAACATAGTAACTAAAGTCAATTATTTTCTTAAAATATGTTAAATTTGACAGCAAAATAACTTCTTTACAAATGTCTCAATTCTTTTTGCACCCCTCCAATCAATACTTACGACATTGTTATCAAATTTTAACATGTAACAATTTAACCAAACTTTCATTGCAGAACACTATTTAATTTGTTGACCCTATAATTAATCTATTATAAATAGCTTTTAGAAAATAATTGTTGTTGTAAGCATTTCCCTTTGTATTGAAGACATGAGATATTTCTCAGAATATATAGATTACAAAGACTGCTATTTTTGTAGATGTTTCAAGTCCTAATAGTGAATCAGATTCTACCATATCAATCGACAGTGATGTTGTGGAAGTCAATGAACAGAAGCAAGAAAAGAAGCTCTTGGATCTCTATTCTGGTTGTGGTGGAATGTCCACTGGGCTGTGCTTGGGTGCTGATGTTTGCGGTGTTAAACTTGTCACTGTATGTCCTATTATCCAATATGGTTTTCTTGTCCTTTTTCCAATCTTATGTTTGTTTTTGTTGAATTGTGTCTCCACTTCATCAAAAAATTTAAACTATTAGAAATAAGACAGTTTTATTTACTTGGATGTGTAATCAATACACCCTTGCACATGTGCGGCTACTTTACTGATGGCCAACATGTCAAATTGTGTGACTACTTCATCTAAAAGTTTAAGCTTTCATAAAAGGATACTTCTATTTATTTTACTTTCTTGTCTTAGCACTTTTTATTTCTTGACTGCAGAAATGGACTGTTGACCTAAATCGATATGCTTGTGATAGTTTAAAAGTGAACCACCCAGAAACTGAGGTAATGATTGATAAGGCATTATGATTATCTTTCTTCTTTTTATTCTTTAAATGAATAAATTGTGTTTGTGCAGGTAAGGAATGAATCTGCAGAAGATTTCTTATTGCTTTTGAAGGAGTGGGAGCAGCTTTGTGCATCCTGCTCCTTGTTGAAAAGCAATACCGCGGCACATCCTTTACTGAAAGTAGGAGATGAGGATGTAGAAAATGACGATGATCGTGCAGATGATGATGGGGGATCTGGTGACGATGATGAAGGTGAAATTTTTGAAGTGGAAGAGATCTTGGAAGTTTGTTATGGAGACCCAAACGAAATAAAAAAACCAGGCCTTTACTTTAAGGTATTTGTTCACCGTGTTTGGAAGTTTTTGCCTACTTTACTGCTAACTCTTAGGTATATATTATATAGGCTACTGCAGTGAACAATTCAAGACTTCGTAGATAAGTTATTGGGTTTTCTGGTTGTTCCTCATATCACTTACTGCTTATGACTAGGTACGTTGGAAGGGTTATGGCCCGGATGAAGACACTTGGGAGCCGATTGAAGGCTTAGAGTATGAATTTCAAACCAAGCAACATATTGTGAGGCCATGTTTTTCATTAATACATTTATCTAATGATTGACATTTTTCTATAGTGGCTGCCAAAACAAAATAAAGGACTTTGTGACCAAGGGCTTTAAAAGAAGTGTTTTGCCATTACCTGTAAGTTCCCTCCTTTTGTTTAGATTTGGATCTCCACAATACGTATTTGCAATTCTTTGGTTTGAACTTTTTTATTGGTTATATACTAGGGGGAAGTAGACGTCATCTGTGGGGGACCTCCTTGCCAGGGAATAAGTGGCTTTAATCGTTTTAGGAACTCAGCGAATCCATTACAAGATCCGAAAAATAAACAGCTTGAAGTATTCATGAGCATTGTGGAGTTCTTGAAGCCAAGGTTCGTGTTAATGGAAAATGTGGTGGACTTGCTCAGGTTTGCACATGGTTACCTTGGAAGATATGCACTGAGCAGACTTGTTGGAATGAACTACCAAGCACGGATGGGAATGATGGTTGCTGGGGCATATGGACTTCCACAATTTCGTATGCGTGTCTTCATGTGGGGTGCTCTTCCTTCAGAGGTAAAGAAACAATTATGCTTAAATATTCCTTTTCTTGTTCTTCTATGTGCTCACTGCTCAACTTAAAATCTCTCCCTGTCTTGCAGAAATTGCCACAATATCCGTTGCCCACACATAATGTCATTGTGAGGGGTGGCATCCCCACAGAATTTGAGGTAGTCTACCGAATTCGTTAAAATACTGCATACTCTTTCATGTTGCTGTTGGCTGAATATGTTTTTGAATTTGAATACAGTTAAATGCAGTAGATTTCGAAGAGGGCCTGCAGGTCAAGCTAAAGAGAGAACTTCTTCTTGAGGATGCACTTTCAGATCTTCCTCCTGTATGTAATAAACATTAAAGTTGCTCGAAAGACAGACTACCAGTTAGTTAAACATATACTTATTATGGCTTTGTGTTCCTGTATTTACGCAAATAATTTTGAATTTTAGGTGGAAAATAATGAACCAAGGGACGAAATGCCATATACTGATGAGCCAAAATCTGACTTTCAGCGGTTCATAAGATCAAGGAGGGATGGTGAGTTTGTTTATGATTATTTAGTCTTGGAAATATGCATCTTGGTATTACCTGAAAATAATTCAGTATTTTACTAATTCATTATGATTGCATTCCTATATCATAGGTACGTTGGGTACTGTTTTGTATGATCATCGTCCCCTTCAGTGTAACGAAGATGACTATCAGCGTGTATCTCAAATTCCCAAACGAAAGGTATTACACCTGTTGTGACCTGCTATTTGTGGTAGAACATGAGTATATCTATGGGGTTGTTGATTCCTTCTTCAATAATTACAGGGTGCAAACTTCAGGGACTTGCCTGGGGTTCGTGTTCGTGCTGACAATGTTGTTGAATGGGATCCAGATGTGGAAAGAGTAAAACTTACATCGGGGAAGCCTTTGGTAAGATTTGCTTATTGTGCTACGTGTCATTTTGATGGCTGTTTCTGTGTCTGCTTCTTATAGTTCTGCAACTTCACAGGTTCCTGACTATGCAATGACTTTTGTTCGTGGTACTTCACAAAAGTAATGATACGATGTTTTCCTAATTTGATTTATCTTGCACTACTACCCCTGATCCATCATAATTGGTCTTTTGTTGTCATCATATTTGAAATTATGCAGGCCATTTGGTCGTTTATGGTGGGATGAAATCGTTTCAACAGTCGTTACAAGAGCCGAGCCCCACAATCAGGTGCCTTTGCCTTTGCAAGTTGTCTCAAAATTACACCTTGTGCGTCTTCACTTGGTTTAGTCTCATACTCTTCGTTGCTTTTGAGCCCCTTTCAGGCTATATTACATCCAGTGCAGGACAGAGTGCTCACTATCCGTGAAAACGCAAGGCTGCAAGGTTTCCCTGATTACTACAAATTGACTGGACCAATAAAAGAAAGGTAACATCTGAATCAAAATAGTGACCACTTTATGTGTGCATTTGTATGATGTTATTTACTGATCCTTTCCATAAAAAAAAAACACAATCAGTTTACTCTTATTTGCATTTCTTATAAGGTCTAACTACTGATCATGCATGTTTTTTTTAATGGTTCGTAAAGTAGAATATAATCTTTGCTTGTGTTGAATTCGCCAAAAGTAGTGTATTTTTGGTGAATCCAACACGGGGGTGGCATCAAAAGTGAGAGTCCGTGCAACTATGAAACTTCTGCTGCATCAACATGTAATTTTGTCATTCTTGACAAATTCAATCTGAATATGTCATGAAGAGTGTAATTTGCAGAGATTGACATGTTTTCTCGTTATATATAGAAACGTAGCACTCTTTATTTTACAGGATCTGAGTTCATGTTTTGTGTTCTTAGGTACATACAAGTTGGAAATGCAGTTGCTGTACCAGTTGCCCGGGCTTTAGGGTATTCTTTAGCATTGGCATTGAAAGGATTGTCGTCGCGAGATCTACCATTACTGACATTGCCACCTAATTTTCCATATCTAGAGGAACTGGTCTCCAATGAAGAATCTCTAGATAAGCTTTAATTATCTGAACATTAGATCAAGCTATTCACCTCCACTGATTATTTCCAATTTCAATCATTCATTAGTTTGTTGCAATGCAAGTTCTGCATTAACATTATATTTTGGTTAGTTGCTAATTTAGGCCAATGGAGAAGTTTTTATATGCATACATTGGATCGACAGCTCAACTGTTTTTGGTCTAAATGATAACCATTGTATTACAATGGTTAGATTTTGATTATTTATCTTGTTTGCAAAGCCTATTTCTTGCTTATTTAATTGTGCTCAATTTTGTTTATGGCAAATCTCTTACCTTCAAGTTGGAATATTATTAAGATGTTGTTTGGTTGGATAAGGATAATAATCTTGAATGGAATTGTTTTATTCTGCATATGATATCATCCCATGAACCAAACAACCTCTATTTCATCTGAGACAGAGAGAACTAAGAATTTTTGCAGACACAAATCCAAGAAAAATGATCATCAATTTGCAGAAACATTTAGGGTGTGTTTGGTATGAAGGAAAATGTTTTCCATGGAAAATGTTTTCCTAGAAAATGTTTTCTTGGAAAACAAGTTGATTTTTGACTTATTCTCTCATGTTTGGTTGGTGAGTAGAAAATATTTTCCAAAAAAGATTTTTAGTGTTTGATTTATGAATGAAAAATGTTTTTGAAAAATTTCTTTTATTTTTACTAGAGTAGAAAATAATTGTTGAAATTGAAAATATTTTTTAAAAACAAACTTTTTTTTTTTTTGGGGTGGGGGCTGGTAGGGGGTG